>NC_066617.1:104621284-104763871 GCF_025201925.1 Gopherus flavomarginatus | reverse complement strand
CTGGGTGGCTGAAACAATGGGGCGAAGCTAGTGACAGCTCCTTGATTTGTTGCCGCTGCAGACGTTCCAGGGTGGTTGAGAGGTTCACCTCTTCCACGCCACCGCTTTTTTCCGTCGTAGTAGACACGTCAGGCACTCAGCATCATCTCCCTGGACTGTAAACTGACAAACTTGTAAGTCTCTGGAATAGAAAGGCTTGAGAGAATTAACATGGTACACTTTCGGCTTTAGTGAGGAATTGGGAAATGCTATGAGGTAGTTTACAGCTCCCAGGCGCTCTTGGACCGTGAAGGGCCCTTCCCATGATGCTTCCATCTTATGGCCTGTTGCGCCTTCAAGACCATAACCTGGTCTCTCTACCTTGAAGGAATGTTCTCTTCTTGTCTGTCATACCAGGCCTTTTGCTCTTCCTGAGCATTCTTTAGGTTCCTCTCTAGCAAGGCTAAAGAGTGTCGGAGGGTGCTTTGTAGGTTGCTTACAAAGTCCAGAATGTAGTTTCCTGGAGAAGGCGTAAACCCCTCCCATTGCTGCTTCACCAACTGTATGGAGATCCCTTAACCTCGTGACCATACACAAGTTTTCAAATGGTGAAACCCTAAACTGGGATGTGGTACAGCCCTGTAGGCAAACAGCAACTGCTGCAACACTAGGTCCCAATTATTGGAGAATTCGTTGATGAATTTTCGTATCATGGCCCCCAAAGTTCCATTGAACCTTTCCACCAGGCCATTGTTTGATGGTGGTACGGGGTGGCAACCAAGTGATTCACCCCATGAGTTTCCCACAGTTTTTCCATGGTTCCTGCCAGAAATTAGACCCTGAATCTGTAAGGATGTCAGAGGGCCAACCTACCCTGGCAAAGATGTCTGTTAGGGCAGGCACACAGTGTTAGCCAGGTGTTGCCTAGAGCTACTGCTTCTGGCCATCGAGTAGCAAAGTCCACTAAAGTCAGTACGTACTGCTTTCTCTGGGCGTCTTTTTTGGAAAGGGCCCAGAATATCCACAGCTACTCGCTGAAATGGGACCTCAATTATGGGGAGTGCTGGAGAGGGCTTGACCTGGTCTTGAGGCTTTCCCACTCTTTGGCATACCTCACAAGACCGGACATACTTGGCAACGTCCTTGCCATCCCCTCCAGTGGAAGGATTTCCCAACCGGTCCTTGGTTCTGTTCACCCCAGCATGGCCACTGGGATGATCATGGGCTAAGCTTAAGAGCTTCCCCCGGTACTTATTGGAACCACCACTGTTTTTGCTGCTGCCATTCTTTCCGGTGTCCACCAGAAGAATTCCTTGTATAAAAGTCCTTGGTCTATAACAAACCGGGATCGATTAAAGAGCTGAGAGGCGGTGGGGTGCTCCGTGCCGCCGCCCAAGCTTTCTGAAGGCTGTCATCTGCTTCCTGCTCAGTCTGGAACTGTTCCCTTGAGGTTGGGTCACCAGTTCTCCTCAGACTGTGGACTTGGGCTGGTCCCTCTGGAAGCGATGTAGGTGATGGGGTTGTTTCCGTTGCTGGTGTACCGCTCCCGCTGGTGCACCTGAGGTATTTCAGGCTCTGGCTGAGCCTTTTGGGTATGGCTGTCTGTTGCTTCTGCCAGTTTTGCTCGCTGGCGCCCTCTGGCGTTGAGTTTGAAGATGTAGTTGCACTTGCGGTGCTGGTTGCTGTTCCAGTTCGGGCCTGGGACTGGAGATGCTGTGGCTGTTTCAGTGTAGGCATGGAATCCGTGTCCACTACCTCTGTTCTGGGTCTCTGGTAACACAGACGGGCCTCTGTGGACGGCTCAGGAACAGGAATGGGTCTGGAAGCTTGCCTGGTTTGGCTACGTGTAACCATTCCCACTCTCTTGGCCAGCCTCACCTGGTTGGCCAAGTCTTCCCCAGTAGCATGGGGATAGGATAATTGTCATAGACTGCAAAAGTCCACATTCCTGACCAGCCTTTGTACTGGACAGGCAGTTGAGCTGTAGCAAGTCTACAGCTTGTGACATGAAGGGGTAAATTGTAACTTTGGCCTTTGGGTTGATGAATTTGGGGTCAACGAAGGATTGGTGGATAGCTGACACTTGTGCCCCGTGTCTCTCCACGCAGTAACCTTCTTTCCGCCCACTCTCAAATTTTCCCTTCGCTCCAAGGGTATTTGAGAGGCATCCGGGCCTGGGATCTTTGGTGTGATGGTGGTGTAATGAATTGCACTCGCATGGTGTTCTTGGGACAGTTGGCCTTGATATGTCCCAGTTCATTACACTTAAAGCATCTTCCATCTGATGGGTCACTGGGCCGAGGTGAGTTACTGGAGACTGGTGAGGTTGAAGGGTAGGGTATCTGTGGCTTTACTTGGGTGGTATGTGGGGTCTTTGGCTGTCCTCGGTTGTAGGGTTTATGGTCTGTGTGCCCCCTGGGGTAATCGTTCCCCTTGACAGTAGCTTTCTTGCTTTCTGCCAGTTCCATCCATTTGGCTCCAATCTCCCCCGCCTCAGCGATATCTTTGGGATTTCCATCTTGTATGTACCGTGTGATGTCTTCAGGAACACCATCCAAGAACTGCTCCATTTGTATGAGGAGGTGCAGTTCTTCCAAGGTTTGAATGTTGTTTCCTGTTATCCAGGCCTCATAGTTTTTTGCAATGTAGTAGGCGTGTTTGGGAAATGACACCTCTGGTTTCCACTTTTGGGTTCTGAACGCGCCGACGGCATGATCTGGGGTTATCCCCATTCGGTATCTGGCCTTGGTTTGAAAAAGTTTATAGTCATTCATTTGCTGCTTAGGCATTTCAGCTGCCACCTCTGCTAAAGGTCCACTGAGCTGTGACCTCAATTCTACCATGTACTGTCTTCGGGAATGCTGTACCCAAGACAGGCTCTTTCAAAATTTTCCAAGAAGGCCTCGGTGTCATCACCTGCCTTGTAGGTGGGAAATTTCCTGTGCTGTGGAGCAATAATTGGGCGCCGGGTTGTTAGGGTTGGCTGGCACATGCAGCCCAGCTTTTGCCAACTCCAGTTCATTTTTCTCTGTTTTTCCTTCTCTTCATTCTCTTTTTGTTGTTTTTCCATTTCTTTTTGGTGTTTTTTCCATTTCTCGTGGTGGGCCGCCTCCTCTTTCTTGCTTCCTTCTGTGGGCCACTCTTCTTCTGCTTGTTCCTTCGGTAGGCTACCTCTTCTTCTTCTAGTTTTCTTTTGTGTGCTGCTCTTGGGCTGCCTGTTCTCTTGGAAGGCTGCAGTTTTGATGCTTTCTTCCTTTTCTTTCATTCCATCTTCGCCTGTGTTCAGCTTCTTTGAATTGTTCTTCGCCTCATTTTTTTGCCTTAGAAGTCATGATTCCTGTTTTCTTGTGTTGGGTGCCCTCCGGTGTTTATCTTCTGAACTGCAGGCTCTCTGTTGCCTCCTGAAGTCTGCCTAGCAACAGTGCCTTTAGCTATCTCAAAGCTAAAAAACAATGTTAAGTAAACCTGAAAACCACTTTATTTGCATGCTATAGTGCTGGAACTTGCCTCCTAATGGGAGGGCTATTGCATGACAAAAGACCCTTAACAGTCTGGTAATGGCTTCTTGCTTAACATGCAAGCCACAAACTGCCAGAGAGAGCAGAAAAAAATTCTCTCTGGTTCCCTTTTAAAACCAACTGTTTCTCTCTCTGCTAAAAAGCCCTTAGCAGGACGAGAAAAATATAATATTCCTACTGGCTTCTGGATTCTGTCTATCCCAACCGCTGCACCCATATCATAACCTTAGTCCCAGATTTGGACCTTAGCGTCCAAAATATGGGGGTTAGCATGAAACCTCCAAGCTTAGTTACCAGCTTGGACCTGTACTTGCTGCCACCACCAAAAAATTAGAGTGTTTTGGGGCACTCTGGTCTCTCTGAAAAAACCTTCCCTGGGGACCCCAAGACCCAAATCCCTTGAGTCTCACAACAAAGGGAAATAATCCTTTTTCCCTTCCCCCTCCAGTGCTCCTGGAGAGATACACAGACACAAGCTCTGTGAAACTACACAGAGTGACTCCCCCTCTCTGTTTCCAGTCCTGGAAACAAAAAAGTACTTTCCTATTCCCCCAGAGGGAATGCAAAATCAGGCTAGCAATCAACACACAGATCTCCCCGATTCTTCCTCCCACCAATTCCCTGGTGAGTACAGACTCAATTTCCTGAAGTAAAGAAAAACTCAACAGGTCTTAAAAGAAAGCTTTATATAAAAAGAAAGAAAAATAATACAAATGTTCTCTCTGTATTAAGATGATACAATACAGGGTCAATTGCTTAAAAGAATATTGAAATAAACAGCCTTATTCAAAAAGAATACAAATCAAAGCACTCCAGCACTTATATTCATGCAAATACCAAAGAAAAGAAACCATAGAACTTACTATCTGATCTCTTTGTCCTTACACTTAGAACAGAAGACTAGAAAGTAGAAACTACTTCTCCAAAGCTCAGAGAAAGCAGGCAGACAGACAAACAGACTCAGACACAAACTCCCTCCACCCAGAGTTGAAAAAATCCGGGTTTCCTGATTGGTCCTCTGGTCAGGTGCTTCATGTGAAGAGACTTAACCCTTAGCTATCTGTTTATGACACCCCCCTTTCTTTCCCCCCCATTCCTGGTGAGTTCAGACCCAATCCCCTTGGTCTTACACAAGGAAAAAATCAATCAGGTTCTTAAAAAGGAAAGCTTTTATTAAGAAAGAAAAAATAAAAATTTATCTCTGTAAAATCAAGATGGAAACTTTTTCCAGGGTCTTCAGCTTATATAGACCTATGGGACTCTCTCCCCACTAACCTAAGATACAAGTTTAAGCAAACAGAGGTAAAATATCATCCGCACAACAGATTCATAGATTCATAGATTCTAGGGTCAGAAGGGACCAATGTGATCATCTAGTCCGACCCCCTGCACAAAGCAGGCCACAGAACCCTACCCATCCACTTCTATAACAAACCCCTAACCTATGCCTGAGTTATTGAAGTCTTCAAATTGTGGTCTGAAGACCTCAAGCTGCAGAGAATCCACCAGCAAGTGACCCATGCCCCACGCTGCAGGGAAGGCGAAAACCTCCAGGGCCTCTGCCAATCTGCCCTGGAGGAAAATTCCTTCCCGACCCCAAATATGGCGATCAGCTAAACCCTGAGCATGTGGGCAAGACTCACCAGCCAGCACTCAGGAAAGAATTCTCTGCAGTAACTCAGATCCCATCCATCCAACATCCCATCACCAACCACTGGGCATACTTATCTGGCGATAATCAAAGATCAATTGCCAAAATTAGGCTCTCCCATCATACCATCCCTTCCATAAACTTATCAAGCTTAATCTTAAAGCCAGATATGTCTTTTGCCCCCACTACTCCCCTTGGAAGGCTGTTCCAGAACTTCACTCCTCTAATGGTTAGAAACCTTCGTCTAATTTCAAGTCTAAACTTCCTAGTGTCCAGTTTATACCCATTCGTTCTTGTGTCTACATTGGTACTAAGCTTAAATAATTCCTCTCCCTCCCTAATATTAATCCCTCTGATATATTTATAAAGAGCAAGCATATCCCCCTCAGCCTTCTTTTGGCTAGACTAAACAAGCCAAGCTCTTTGAGTCTCCTTTCATATGACAGGTTTTCCATTCCTCGGATCATCCTAGTAGCCCGTCTCTGAACCTGTTCCAGTTTGAATTCATCCTTCTTAAACATGGGAGACCAGAACTGCACACAGTATTCCAGGTGGGGTCTCACCAGCGCCTTATATAACGGTACTAACACCTCCTTATCTTTGCTGGAAATACCTCGCCTAATGCATCCTAAAACCGCATTAGCTTTTTTAATGGCCATATCACATTGTGGCTCATAGTCATCCTGTGATCTACCAATACCCCAAGGTCCTTCTCCTCCTCTGTTGCTTCCAACTGATGCGTCCCCAATCTATATCTAAAGTTCTTATTATTAATCCCTAAGTGCATGACCTTGCACTTTTCACTATTAAATTTCATCCTATTACTATTACTCCAGTTTACAAGGTCTCCAGATCTTCCTGTATGATATCCCGGTCCTTCTCCGTGTTAGCAATACCCCCCAGCTTCGTGTCATCCGCGAACTTTATTAGCACATTCCCGCTTTTTGTGCCAAGGTCAGTAATAAAAAGGTTAAATAAGATTGGTCCCAAAACCGATCCTTGAGGAACTCCACTAGTAACCTCCTTCCAGCCTGACAGTTCACCCTTCAGTATGACCCGTTGTAGTCTCCCCTTTAACCAGTTCCTTATCCACCTTTCAAGTCTCATATTGATCCCCATCTTTTCCAATTTAACTAATAATTCCACATGTGGAACCGTTCAAATGCCTTACTGAAATCGAGGTAAATTAGGTCTACCGCATTTCCTTTGTCTAAATAGTCTGTCACCTTCTCAAAGAAGGAGATCAGGTTGGTTTGGCACGATCTACCTTTAGTAAAACCATGTTGTACTTTGTCCCAATTACCATTGACCTCAATGTCCTTAACTACTTTCTCCCTTAAAATTTTTTCCAAGACCTTACATACTACAGATGTCAAACTGACAGGCCTATAGTTACTCGGATCACTCTTTCTCCCTTTCTTAAAGATAGGAACTACGTTAGCAATTCTCCAGTCGTACGGTACAACCCCTGAGTTTACTGATTCATTAAAAATTCTTGCTAACGGGCTTGCAATTTCATGCGCCAGTTCCTTTAATATTCTCGATGAAGATTGTCCGGGCCCTCCGATTTTGTCCCATTAAGCTGTTCAAGTATGGCTTCTACCTCAGATGTGGTAATATCCACCTCCATATCCTCATTCCCGTTTGTCATCCTTCCATTACCCTAAGCTCCCCATTAGCCTTATTAAAGACTGAGGCAAGTACTTATTTAGATATTGGGCATGCCTAGGCTATCCTTAACCTCCTTTCCATCCTCAGTGTGTAGCGGTCCACTTCTTCTTTCTTTGTTTTCTTCTTATTTATATGGCTATAGAACCTTTTACTATTGGTTTTAATTCCTTTGCAAGGTTCCACTCTACTTGGCTTTTAGCCTTTCTCACTTTATCCCTACATGTTCTGACCTCACTAAGGTAGCTTTCCTTGCTAATCCCCCATTCTTCCACTCCTTGTAGGCTTTCTGCTTTTTCTTAATCACCTCTCTGAGATGCTTGCTCATCCAGCTTGTCTACAACTCCTGCCTATGGTTTTTTTCCCTTTCTTGGGATGCAGGCTTCCGATAGTTTCTGCAGCTGCGACTTAAAGTAATTCCAGGCCTCTTCCCATTTAGATCCACAAGTTCTTCAGTCCAATCCACTTCCCTAACTAATTTCCTTAATTCTTTAAAGTTAGCCCTTTTGAAATCAAAAACCCTAGTCCCAGATCTATTTTTGTTTATCCTTCCATCTAGTTTGAACTGAATTAGCTCATGATCACTCGAAACCAAGGTTGTCCCCTACAACCATTTCTTCTATGAGGTCCTCACTGCTCACCAAAACCAAATCTAAAATGGCATCCCCTCTTGTCTGTTCTTCACTACTTGGTGAAGGAATCCATCAGCTATCACATCCAAAAAATCTGATCCCTACTATTCTTGCTAGCACTTGTCTCCAGTCTATATCTGGGAAGTTAAAGTCTCCCATGATCACACATTTCCCATTAGTGTTTACTTCCTTAAAAACATTAAAGAGGTCTCTATCCATATCCAAATCAGATCCCGGCGGTCTGTAGCACACCCCCAAGCACTATCTCAGGGGAGGCTCTAGTAGCTTTCTTTCCCAGTGTGATTTTTGCCCGACAGACTCTGTCTTGTCCATTCCATCACTTCTTATTTCTTTACAGTTAACCTCCTCATTGATGTACAATGTACTCCACCACCTTTGCCTTTATTTCTATCTTTCCGTAAACAGCACATAGCCTTCAATACCTGTACTCCAGTCATGACTACTATTCCACATGTTTCTGTTATCCCTATAAATTTGGTTTCACTTCCTGCACCAGTAGCTCCAGTTCCTCCATTTTGTTCCCTAGGCTCCTCGCATTAGTGTACAGACATCTTAATTTTGCCGTTTTGGCTTCACTCACATTCTTTACCCTGTTAGGCACAGAGACATTCTACCACTAACATCACCTGTTAGTCTGTTATCTACACTACCCTTCCTCCTTATGCCAATTCTTCTGTCCATGGCTGTATCCCCTCTTACTTTACTTCCCTCTCAAGATTAAATTCCAGCGTGGAGATCTCCCGAACATCTCCCAACCATCTCCCCCAAATTTCTAGTTTAAAGCTCTCTCATCAGGTCGGCAAGCCTCCATCCTAGAAGTCTATTTTCCCTCCTTGCTCAGGTGAAGTCCATCCTGAGAGAACAGTCTTCTGTCCGTAAATGCTTCCCAATGGCCGTACATCCCAAAGCCCTCCTTATAGCACCACTGCCTGAGCCATCTGTTGATCGCCATAATCTTGTCACACCTTTGTTGCCCTTCTCTAGGAACCGGCAGAATCCCACTGAAGATCACCTGAGCCTCGATTTCCTTAAACGTCTTCCCCAGTCTGGCATAGTCTCCTTGATACATTCCAGAGAGTATCTAGCTGTATCATTCGTTCCCACATGAAGGACAATCAACGGATTCTTCCCCCGCTCCCGCTAGTATCTTTTTCAGCCTCAGGTCCACATTCTGTATCTTAGCACCCGGCATACAGCACACCCTCTGTTCCCCGATCAGCTCTAGTCACAGGCCTATCTATTCTTCTCAGTAAGGAGTCTCCAGTCACGTAGACCTGCCTTTTCCTGGTGACAGTGCGCTTCCCGGTCTATCTCCCGCACCCACTGGCTGCAAGTCCTCTCGATTCCTATTCCCCTTGCAATCCTCCTGGGGCTCATATTTGGTGTTGCCTCCATTGACTCCTCCCCTCCTCCTGCACATTTGCAAATTAAGAACAACAAACATAAAACTAATCCGCCTTTTTCTAGCTAGTACTTACTATTATGAAACATGAGAGACTGTTTAGAAAGATGGAGACAGATCTGGTTGCACGTCCGTCCCTCTTAGCCCCAAGAGCGAACAAAGAACAAAACAAACAGCACAAACAGACTTTCCTCCACCAAGATTTGAAAGTATCTTGTCCCCCGATTGGTCCTTTTGTCAGGTGTCAGCCAGGTCACTGAGCTTGTTAACTCTTTACAGGTAAAAGAGACATTAACCTTAACTATCTGTTTCTGACAACATTATTAGTCTTTATTTCACTTTTATTTACAAAGAATGTTATGGACAACAGCTAGTGTTTTTGATCTTCTTCTTGAAGCCACCAACCCTAGCACATCCTTGCCCTTTTGCTCACAACTGCCAGAGTGCTAAAAAAATTTTTAAAAAGCAATCAAAGAGAGACACTCAGTGGAAAGAATCTGAACACAATCAATACATGGTTCATTAAACAGATGCTAAAGTCCAGCTGTGTCACCCTGCCTGCATCTGGTTTTACTTTCCATTCATCTTGGGTTTCTCCTGCCCTACCTTTTCAGGTGAGATTGAAGGGAGGGAAGAACAGTGTTTGGTGATCAGCATGGATAAAAAAATTTTTTTAATTAAAAAAGAGAATTTAAATTACATTTTTGTCTTTAAAGATAAACAATTTAAAATTAAATTTGAATTATGACAACCTATTTGATATCATCTATTAAAATAATTTAAAAACATTTTAAAAATATTAATGGTACTTGTTTGTGGTCCAAGTTTTAAAGAAAGTCAAACCTGAACTAGTGACTTAAGCACCAGAAACCAGAGTTGTTGAAGTGTTAAACTAGCGTCTAACAGCATAGCCTCTTCTGCAGGTGCAGAGAGAATGTTTTCTTCATTTCCCTAGTCAACTAGTTCAGTTCAATCAAGAGTTCATTCAAAGTTGAGAAACTGATTGGGAGTTGATAAAGGAGGAAAACTCATTTTCCTCTCCCAATCTGTGAATAAAAACTAGGTGTGAAAGGATGAGGTCTGTCCTAAAATCCTGAAGTATAATGGTACCAAAACAATCACTTCAAATTATCAATGACAAACAATACTTCCTTTTTTTTACAAATCAATTTTAAATGCAAAACATGTTTACCAAAACATTTGGCTTTTGTTTCCAGAACCCTTAAGGTAGTTTTATTTACCCTAATGCATTTTTAAAATCTGTTTTACTGATTTTTAATTGAATTCCAATTTTCATCCAAATAGAGCTTGACACAAATCACAAGTAAAAAATTAACGATCTAGTAAACAAGAAATGAATCATTCATCATTTTCTAATGTAAAAAATGTAAAAATTAGAATCTGAATAAATGTATATTAAGTTATATAATTGTTTAAATAAATGTGTATAGATATAGTGTATTGCCTGGTTACCAAAAGGAATGCATAAATTTTTGTGTAAAGGGTAAATTTAGTTAAAAACTGTTGATTTTCAGAGATTATCAGCCAGTACGAACCAGCTTTTCTTGAGGAAATACCTAAAAAGTACAAATACAAATCAAGATTTAAACTTATTTAAATCAAGGTTTCCTGCTTCTGAATTAAATCAATCCACACTATTGGTGATGGGCTCTTCTTTCCCTTTTAACTGTTTTTGTTCATATTATAGGTTGGGTGTAGGGCTTGGATGTCTTTGACTCACAGTCCTTTTAGAAATGTTTATTATAAAACCCATCATCCACCACTTGTAAAACCAATTAGCAACTTATCAGGTTTTAAAGAGAAATAACCCTGGTCCAAACTCACTGTTGGCATAAGTGAGCATAACCCCACTGATTTACAAAGCCTTCAGAATTATAGTAGTAACAAAACCATTCACTGCAAACTCCACACCTGCTTGGCCTCGTATCTTTAACTATCCCGACTTGGTCATCATCTATATGAGAAAAAATCAGTATGCAGTAATGATACTATTATTTAAGTTTAAACTCTATTCAAGGATGTTAAAAATTGGGATTTGTTTTAGGGTTTGACTGGACTGAGGACAACTCGGGTCTGTTCTTGGCTCTGCCTCTGATTCATTGAGTGATATGGTACAAATTACTTAGCCATTTTCTTCTGCAATTTACCTATCTGTAAAAGGAATAAAATACATGCCTACCTAACAGTGGAATCCAATCTCAAAAAAATCTGCTGATTTTTACACCATGTTTAATTTATGTGTGGAACTCACTGCCAACAAAATATCACTAAGGACAAATACTTAGGATTCAAAGCATGATTGCACTTTTACATGGATAAGAACATTCATAGTTATTTAAGGTAGGATAAAAGTTTTAGGACATCCACCATCATCCTTTAGAGAATAAGCCAACCGCTAAGGTTAAGAAGATCTTCTCCCCTTGGCAGGTTATTACATAATTTTCCATTGCGGTATTCCTTGTGCTCTCTTTTGACCATCTGGTACTGGCCATTTATGTGCACCAGACATGATACCAGAATAATGGAACAATAGTCTGGAATGGTATGGCAATTCCTATATTCCTTATTTAATTGTTTGCACAGTACATAGATATCCTGGGGTGCTGTAGTCACACTTATTGAAGCATGACTTCCCTTTTATTACAAAAAGTACAGTGATTTGTTTAAAGAATGTTTCCAGTGTTACTTTTACTTTCAAATGGTGCCTAAAAATCATTATATACAACTTAACAAAATCAACACAGGAACTTTTTACTGTGTATTATTGATGCTTCTTATGAGCTGTCATTTTAGTCAACTGGAAAGTCCCCCCTCCCACAGAAAGATAGGAAAGTGATTTTTTGTGTATTCTGCTGAGTTTCCCTGTTGCCAATCCCAAGACTCCACATGTATGGCTGCTCAGATACCCTCTCAATTTCAGATGTTGAATTAATAGGAGGTCTTGTAACTCCAAAGCTAATGAGTCCCATAGAGTTTTGATTCCTGACAATAAGTGCCACTTGCGGAAAGTTTTCTGCAGTGTTGTGGATGGTTTTGTGGTTAAGGCATCAGAGTAGGATTCAGGAGATATGATCTTGAGCAAATCATCTTTCTTTACTTGTTCCTCATTTGCAAAATGGAGATTATAGTAATTTGCTACCTCACCAGAGTATTGTGAATATAAATTTATTAATATCTGTGAGGTGCTGACAGGGAAACACTGTCATAAATATAAAATGTCACTGTTTTTGAGCATAGTGGATACAAAGCAAACAGCATTAAGACTGGAAAAAATATCATGACTGTTACATATTGACAGTATGTGTGGCTTTGCAGAGTGTAAACTGACAACCTAGAAGGTAATGAGACTGCAGCAGCACTTTCAAACTGTCCTCTGCTGAAAGTAAAAATCAAAGAGTTTGTTGCTGATCTACAGTGGGTTTGCCTATTATCTGTGAGTCTATTTTAGTTCTCAACCCCATCGAATCGTAATCACTTGATAAGAGAGAAAAAAAAAGTTAGCGCTGAGTCGAGCTTTGGCTCACTTGTACTTCCCGCTATACAGAAAATGATGACATGACAGCGATTCTCCCATGGTGCCCTTCAAATAATAACAAAGGGACTTGTCCTATGCGATACTGTCACATACTTATGGAGGGATGTGGGCTGCTGACTACAGAGCTTTGTTTGTACCAGGGGTGTTCATCCGCGTGCTCTGCCCAGGAGGCCTAAACTTCATTTAAATAAGGTCTTTTATGCACAGCGCCCCCTGGTGGGTGAACAGTAGAAGATAGTTTAACTTTCCATGGCACAAGTCACACTGAAATCCCACCCAGGCTGGCTGGGGTGCGGGGCAGGGGAGGAGCTGTTCTGAGAAAGGAACCTGCTGCCTCCTATCTTGTCGCATCAGGTTTAGGGCACTTCTCCAAGTCTCTCACCAGACCCACTTCTCATGTTTAGGGGCGGCGGGGGGAGAGGCTCAGAGTCGGTCTCTGGGGAGCGAGGTTTGGGCTGAGCGTTTCAGGGGGGCATTTTCCCTCCCCCAGCTTCCGAGCCCCGGGCCAGGACCAGCAGCTCGCTCCGGGCAGGCGAGCGAGCCCTCCGCGGGCTCTTTAAAAGAAGCGGAACGGTCCCGCGGCACCTGTGTTGTAGCGGGGGCAAATTTCATTGCCGCACGGCGGGGTCCTTCGCGCGGTGCGTCCGCCGGCTGCCGAGTCCCTCCCGGCTCAGGTCTCTGCCGCGCTCGCCATGGACGCGTTAGCGGCAAAGCTGGGGGCTCTGACCCCGGAGCAGGCAGCGGCTCCCGTGAACACGGTGGAGGTGAGCAAGGGGGACCGGGGGATAAAGGCGCCGTCGGAGGAGGGGCACACTCCGCTCTGACAACGAGCGGCGAAGCCCCCGCGAGCTGTCTCGCCGAAGCCCCTGTTGCGCTTGCGCAGGGGCTCCTGTTTCAGCCTCGGGTCGTTCAGCGCATCCCCTGTTGCGCATGCGCGCAGCCCCTAGGTTAGTCTCTCCAGTGGGCTTTCCGGGCTCCAGGCACACTGGGTCCCGAGTCATCCGTGGCGCATGCGCGGAATCAATTCGCCTTTTCCACGTAGGCCTGCGCCTTCCCGCAAGTTCCAGGCTGGCTACGCTGCTGTGTCCGGCAGACCCCAGGCCTGGTGCTGTGCAGCCTCCGTTGCCCCTGTGCCCAGCGGCTGGTGGAGGGCGCCCAGCCATTCCCCGGGGACCTTGGCCGCCCCAGGGTGTTACAAGGCCAGCGAGCGCCCCGCTGTTCTGTGCTGGAGCAACACACCTCAGTGTGGCAAGGGCAGGCGTGTGCAGGGTCGTGTTAAGCCGCCCGTGATTAGATCTTCTAACACGACGTGAGACCCGCTAGTTGTGTCTACATGGGGCGGTTAGCAGCCTTTCTAATGTGCTGTAATTTCAGGCTTGATAACACCTGTAGAGGGTTACACACAGAGCCTGGCTCTTACCCCCAGGGAATCTGCCTGTCCAGCCCTGTATCTACTGCTGCCCATCACCACAGAGCCCCTTCCACATAAAATCAATAACAATGTTCCTCCTGCACTTGGTGGTGGCTCTGGCACGTCTCCTTTTCAGGGTAAAAGTACTGCATGGGTTAGGGTCTTGATTTTTGACATTTTTAGATTTTAATTCCTCCCTGCCCCCTTTTTTGGTAGGAGTTTAGTGGACAGAAGGTGGATGTAAGAAATGTAGTCTTTAAACCAATAACTCATTGGTGTGTTACCACCTCTGAAACATATCACCGTGCTGATAGTGTCTGCATCAGTAGCTGCTACTCACACAATGCAAAGAGCCCAGTACTGTATTCCATTGCAAAGTTAACTAATTATGTGCTCCCTTAGGGCCTCATCCTCCAAGTGGGATAGCCACCTTTTCAAAGTGCAAAAAGAGGACACATGCAAGAACTCCACCCCTTCTGTGGCCCTGCCCTTGCTCTTCCTCTTCCCTTGTGGCCCTGTCCCTTGGCCAGGTTGGAAGGGGGAGCAGACTGTGCTAAGAGCCACCCAGGGAGCCCTGGACCCTCCACCTGCCCTGGGTGGGGGGTCAGGGTACCCAAGCTTAGTACCTGGCCCATGTCCCTGCCCCATGGGATGTGTCCAGGCTTTATGGGCAGCTCTTACTAATGTCTGGCTTCTGGCATCAAGGGGAAGAGGAGGAGTAGAGGGGCAGGGCCTCGTGGCGAGAGGGGGCTATAGCCCATCTCAGCCCCTGTGACTTCGAAGAGTCTGATGCGGTCACTAAGCCTCAGGCAGGTGCAGAGTGGCACTGGAGGGGATCGGGGACAAAAGCTGTCCCAGAGTCATTCAGCCTGGGACCAGGACTTAAAATGTACATTTTGGGACTGTGCCGTCCAATGAGGGAAAAGTAGTCACCCTACCTGCAAGGTGTTGAGCCACCTTAGTTTCCACTGAGCTCAATGAATTGTGGTGCCTGGTGCTTCATGGAATCAAGCCCACATATAGTAGGCACAAGAGGGTTGAGGCTGCCACTTGCACTGTATGTAGGCCCATCCTGTATCTGTGCAGCTGCCCTGAAACTAATTTTGGGCCAATTTTACTTGTGATGCACATGAGTTTATCCTACAGGGCAAACCATGCAAAGTTATTAATCCTTTATTGAACCACCTTCCTCCATGCTCATGTTATGCGTACTATTACATACCAAAATAGTTTGTTGTGATACGGCAAGATTTATTTTTAAACACTGGTGGAAAAATTTAACTTGATTTGCATTCGATTCTTCCTCCCTAAATTTGAAATGTAAACATTAAGCTGTTCCCTTTATTTTATGTTTTTTACTTTTCTCCTGTTGAAATATGAAAAACAAAGTTAGACTAAGACTGAATAAAAATCAACTGAATTTCATGTCTTTGAAAGCAAGTGATACAAACAATAGCTGGGACTCCAGTGTAGGATATATCAATAACAATTTTTTAACTTAATTTTAGTTCATTTTAGAGTTGCACAGACCAGTTGAATATATTATTTAATGTTCAGAATCTTAGCAGTCATTGACTCTTTAGATACCTATAAAGTTAGACATACTGTTAACCTGCAAGTCACGTTTGTCTGAATGTTTTGAACCTACTTTTTAACTACAGTAATACTCGAGATTACTGTGTAGCTGAAATAAGTTAGCAGGAATAAGTATTTTTTCAGTTTTGACAGTGCTTTGTGTTTGGCTGTGTGCATTAGCATTTGTAGGATTAGTAGTAGTTTTCTCTCTCATTGAAAACAAAACACTTAAACTTTTTAAAGGAGTGGCTTTTTTTCTTTTTTAAAATAAATCAGGACATAGTATTTAAGTGGTGTTTTCTCAGAAACTTGTATTTTGTTAACTTGTTTTTAAATTGACTAATTTAACTATCCCTTTGACTGTCTGTGCCTTGACTATAGTTTGTATTGCACACATGGATTACTGTATTATTTAAATTGTCTTCTGCTTGTTGGTATTATTAATTTTGATTGACTAGTTACAGTCCATCTTCTCTGCATTGATTTGACTTTAAATAGTCTTAATGGTAGAAGTAGGATTGCCAACTTTGTAATATATAAAAACTGGAAACTCCAGCAGGAATGCAGAGCCTCCCTCGGGCCCCCCCTGCCCCACCCCTTTCTCCTGAGGTCCCCACCTCCCATTTGCTCCTCTGTCCCCCTCCATCCATCTCTTGCTGTATTTCTCCTCTCTCCCGCATCCACCCCCTCTGTGGATCAGGAGGGACTCACCTGCAGAGTTGGGGCTGGGAGCTGCAACTGCCAGATGCAGGTAGGAGGCGGCCAAGGCTGAGTAGGGCTGGCGTGGGTGATGTCCTCGGCACCTCCCGCCTCCCCTGCCTGCAGTAACTGGACTTTGAATGTCCGGTCAGTAGATATGACTGGATGCCATCAGGTCCCCTTTTCAACCAGACTTTCTGGTCGAAAACCAGACACCTGGCCACCCTAGGCAGAAGAATAGTGTTTAGGTTTTTTAGATTTTTGTTAGGTACACTCCTGCAGCTATTTCAAATTGTTTTTGTTTTGTTTTTAGGAAAAATGGAGACTTCTTCCGCTTTTCTAAAGGTCAGTGTTACTTTATATGTTTCACTTGTACATGAATGTTCAAGCTCTTAAACTGAAAACAATTTAATTAGTGCAAGACTGACTTGCTACAGGCAGTGTTTTGACAAGATAAAAGATGTCAGACTGTGTTTTAATCTTAAAACCTAATGTATTCATTTTAAAATCATATGTCAGCATTGCATATTCTTACAGATTCTCTAAACTTTTTATTTTCAGCCTTGTCCTTCAGCACAAACAAAACCCTTGAGTTTCTCACATTTAGTTTCCTTGCTTGTAAAAGTAGGGACTTCCCAATGGTCTTTCTCCTCTCCCACTCCAAGGGTACGTCTACACTACCCGCCGGATCAGTGGGTAGTGATTGGTCTATCGGGGATTGATTTATTGTGTGTAGTGTAGACATGATAAATCGATCCCCAATCGCTCTCCGTCAATTGCTGAACTCCAGCAGTGCAAGAGGCGGAAGCATAGTTGACGAGGGAGCCGCGGCTGTCGATCCCCCACCGCGAGGACACGAAATAAGTAATTTTAATTCAATCTAAGATATGTTGACCTCAGCTATGCTATTCTCTTAGCTGAGTTGCGTATCTTAGATCGATTTCCCATCCCCCCAGTGTAGAGCAGGCCTAATTCATGGCTGCCCAACCTCTCACAATCCATTAATGCCTTGTATAGCCAGACCTTCCTCCAATCCTGTATGCTCCTCAGTCCACCCTCCAGAGCATCGGAAAGCTTCCCTTTTTCTGATTAACCTCAAAAGTTCTCTATTTTGTTTCAGGCTTTTTTCTGTGCTTTTTTGTTTTATTATTCCCTACAACATTTTCCCTCTTTATCTAGTCTATTATTTTTTTTCTTTCTGTCTTTCCTCTCTCTTTTTAACCTCCTTCTATGTCTTTTCCTCTGTTATTTCCCAGACCACCTGTCCCCTTTGCATCTGGAGTTTGCATTCTCTCTACAGTCATCCAGTTCCTGCCCCCATAATATGAGAGGCAAGCCTATTACCTAAATGAAAGTTTCTGGATTAATCTCAAAGGGAATAGTTTGAGGCAGTCTCTCTTTAGAAGTAGCCATTTTTTTTAGCTAGTTTGAAACAGTGGTTTATGAAATACAGGCAGTGATTTTGGCTTGTTTATTATTTCAGTGTTATCCAAAGAACCAATCTAGCTCATTGGTCTAGGATCTGTAAAACATTTACTAGGTAGATATGGTCTCTGTCCCACAGAGCATACAATCTAAAATCCTGATCCTGCAAAGAGACATGCATGACTTCACTGGTGCATGTGAGTAGCTCTGCTGAACTTGGGACTGCTCTCATAAGTGTTTAGAACCCAAATCTGCAAAGAACTCACAAACTGTGAGTAATAATAAGTAGGAGGGAGGATGACCGTGACAGTAACAATACTGTGCAGATGGCAGTCTAAGCTGGTAGTGTGCACAACTAGATGTAAACATTAAATATTAGCACTTTATAAATTCTCTATCAAACCACAGTCCCCTTTGCTCCTGTAGCATCATCACTGCAGTCCCTTCCGAAGTGACCGTGGGCACACTGCCTATTTTTATATTCTTATTGCATTGTCTTTTTCTTCCACTTTTCTATAGACTCTCTGCAATCTAGTATTATTAATTCCCTTTTCAGTATACCCCACATCTCCTTCTCCAGGACAGTCTGCTCCTCCCCTTATGCAGGGCTGTTAAATCAACAGGAGTCTCTCACTACCTCTACTGCTCTATGGGGGCAGAATGGGTTCCTGCATGTCTCTAGTGCAGAAGATCAAAGTCCAGCGGTCATTTATGTGCTTTAATGTAATTCTGGCCCAGGGCTGTGATGGTACCTTGAGCCTGCCCAATACCCATCTCATTTACGACCCCTTCCTTACATCTCTCTCAGCCACCCCCACAAACTACTTGCAAAGGCTTGAACTAGTGACATCAGAATTCCTGAGGCTGTAAGATTGTTCCTACTGGGGGAGGCTGTTGAGACCATGTGCCCCAGTGTCCTGGTTCTGCAGGGGTGGGTGGAGGAGATGTAATTTGCTGCATGCTTTACATCAAAAGTCTACATCCTTCACTGTGTCCTTTTGTTACATAGCATTGTATTTGTGCTGACAGCATACTATACAAATGCTGCATATTGTGATTTTTGTGTTGGAGTCAGATTTTTGATAAATCTCTGTTCATGTCTTCTGAAAGAAGTTTAAAAGCTAGACAAATAGTGATAGAACCACATTTTGTATGTGCTACATTTTCATTCATGTTCATATGATGAGTTTTTGTAAAATGTTGTATATCAAAATAATTTTGTCTGGGAGTCATTTTTTGTTGTATTGCTTTCCTTAAATCCATGGGGACTTCATAGTAGTGTAGGGCTGAAAGGGACCTCAGTAGGTTATCTGGTCCATTTCCTTGTGCTGAGGCAGGACTAAGTATTATCTAGACCATCGCTGACAATTGTTTTGTTTAAACTGTTCTTAAAATCCTACAGTGACAGATTTCACAACCTCCCTTGTTAATTTATACCAGTGCTTAACTGCCTTTACAGTTATGAAGTTTTTTCTAATGTCCAAGCTAAATCTCTCTTGCTGCAATTTTAAGCCCATTACTTCTTGTCCTGTCCTCGGTGGACAAAGAGAACAATTGATCACCTTTCTCTTTATAAAAAGCGTTTTACATACTTTTAAAGGCTGACAGGGAACATGATAGCAATCTTCTCTTCTTCTGACTAAACAAATGCAATTTTTTTCAATCTCTTTCTTTTATAGGTCATGTTTTCTAGACTTTTTTTAATCAGTGTGGAGCCAGCTAGGTAACTCTTGAGTTAGCTATTGCTTTCAATTAATTTTAAAGGGAATCATAACACATTTTCATAAAGTGAATTATATTTGTCTGTTCCCATTTGCTTCTATATATAGATATGGACAGATAGTCCTAACCACTGGATCAACCTTCCCCTATGAAAGCTTCCTTTTCTTTGCAGCTTGCACTAATTATTTCCATGGAGTACAGAGAACCAGTGTCCCTTAGAGATGCTATGTTTAAAAAAAAATGCAGTGCATTATATTTACCTTCCATTTTTTATAATACAGTACAACCTTTCTAATGCTTGCATTGGGTAAACTTAATCCTGAACATCTGCAGCATTGATTTCTGCATGTTGATGTCTGGTGGATCCGGCTTCTGAGCCATCAATAACCACTGGATGGTGTAAGTGCTGGTAGGATTATGCTTCCTGCTTGGCAAGCAGATGGGAGGCTCTGTCTGGAGTTGTTAAAGTATCTCCTGCGGGATAGGCCTAGAAGCTACTAGTTTCATGTCTGTGCCTCCTGGTACTTGCTTATTATTAAGGATAAGATTTACAGAGGTCACGGATTCTGTGACTTCCCATGATTTCTGTAACTACTTCTGGGGCAGGGCTGGAACAGCTGTCAGCCCCAGGGCCACCGGAGTAGCAGTCTCAGGCCTGAAGTAGTGGCTGCGGTTGGGTGAGCACCCCTGAGGCTGGAGTAGCGACAGTCACCCTTTCCTGCAGGAGCAGCAGTGGGACTGGAGCAGCTGCCGACAGTCAGCCTGGGTGCCACCGGAGCAGAAGCCACGGGCGATAACCACCAGCCCTGGGGTGGGGCCGAAGCAGGAGCTGTTGGAGTAGCAGCTGCCGCCAGGGGGTGCTGAAGCAGCTGCAAGCGACAGTGGTCTATTTGTTTCTCCCTCAGCCCCAGGGGATTTTTCTAAAAGTCAGGGACAGGTTGCAGGCTTCTGTGAATTTTTGTTTGTCCCTGACTTTTGCCAAAAATACCTGTGACAGACTCTTAACCTTACTTATACATTCCTTCTCAACTCTCATGCCTCGGGGCAGGTTGTGTGAGGCTTTTTTTCATTCAGTCTCTCACATCTTGCTGGACTTCCCCTTTTTCTCCCCCACCTTATAGCTGTAACCTGAGTCTGCTCCTTGACCTTTTCCTTTAATCCGACGTAGTTCTTCTGTCTTCACATCTGACAAATGGCTAATATTCCAGGCATCTGCCATAATGGCAAACTGGCAAAAAATATTAATTCACAGTGGTTTTCCCCATTATTCATGCAAATTATGAGGTTCAGTTATACGAACAGTTGTGCTATAAAACTAGTAAATTTCAGTTGAGGCTTTGTTGAAATCTGTGGAGTTATGCTGGCGTAAACCTGGTGACGTAGTTTAGAATAAGGCTGGTCACTCCGTGGGTTTTCAGAAACTCCTCAGCTAAAAAACCTTAAAGTTGATCCCGAAACTATAAGTAGAACTAATTCAACATATTAATTTCTGCATGCTTTGTGACTAATTCTGCTGTATATGTGGTGTTTTATTTTAGGTGAAAGGACTTGTGAAGCGCACATAGACTCATTCAACTATTTCATCAATGTAGAGGTATGCTTCCTTGGTGGGAAGGAATAGGCCAAATTTACAAAAGTCATGTGACTCAATTCTTTTTTTTTTTTCTTTTTGTCAGATAAAGAAATCATGAAACCAATGAAAAGTCACAAGTGATGCTGACCCAATGTGGTATTTAAAGTAAGCATAAGGTTGATTTTCTGTATTGGTGGTAGCAGTATAAGTATTATCTTGCATAGCAATTTGTAATTGACTATAAAAATGTACATGTGGTTAAACTGTGATATTCTTGAGTAGGATAAGGTAAACCACACTCCAAAAAAAGAGTCACTGTAGAGCTTGAGTGACCACATAACAGAATGATAGCCATGCAGTAAAAAGACGTTGTAGTGATGATTTTTCAGTAGTTGTGTGAATTCTCATAGTTGAGGGCCCAATACAGCTCTTAATTTGCCAAAAGTAACTTTGCTTTGTTTGTATAGGATTTCAAAATGCCAGATAGAGCATAGCTCAAGCAACTATGGGATACTTCAGGAAAACAGTTGCTATTTGTTTATCTATTAGAACAGAAGATTATCAAAATGAATTGTGTTGAAAATATGGGGACTCTGCTTCCTTCAGTTCTACCACACAAGTATCTTAGTGGTTGATAAGTGTTTGTATTACAGATACCTCAATATTTATGTGGGAGTTCCAGATGTTGAAGAAAGCTTTAATGTAACAAGACCTGTGCTCCTCATGGAGGTAACAGTGAATACAACTGTGGATTTCATTTCATGTTTACTGGTGGGAGGGGTGGGTAGATGTGTGCAGTTTTCCTGCCCAGTATCTCTTTGCTATCAGGAAAGATTCTTATAATGGCCAGGTATGTTCCTAGTTTGGGGAAAAGAAGGCATCATTAGTTAAGATTCTAATTGTAAAGAAAATAACCTCATTGGTTGTGAAATGGACGAAATACCTGAATAAGTAATGTTCACTTTTTTCAAATCTCTTTTCTGGTTTAAAGCAGCGGGCACTCCTGATAAACCAAAAGGAATATTGTAGGAGAGAATATATATTTTCATATTACTAGAAAAAACAGCCTTTAAAGAAAATATTTTTTTTTTTCAAAAGTTTGCAAAATCAAACACTCATAAGTTAGAAGTGCCAGAATTAAAGTTGTCTGTGTAATATTAATTCAGTCTCTTGTCCATTATGATAGTTTTCCCGTATCATGTGGATGTCTGAGACAAAAGCCAGGGACTAGAACCCAGAACATAGTGTTCTGGGTTCCCATTCAGTTCTTAACCACAACAGAACATCTTTAATGTTCTTTAAATATAATCCTTTTTTGCACCTTTGTGGCACCCTGCTTTGAGAGCTGGTAGGTCCTCCACACTCTTGAAAATTGATTCATTTACTTAAGGGCCTACATATAGACTTTAGATTTTAAGCACCTATCTGTCTCCTGTTCCACGTCTCTCCTGCTCTTCATGGAGCTTGTGTTAATTTTATTTTCTAAAAGGGATAAAATATAGGTAGGTGTTCTCAAGCTCTTTCGTGATCCGGACTACTTTTTTAAGGAATTGTCTCATGGATCACTACCTCCTCTCAGTCATCACCACATACCATCCTGTGACAATTATCCCCCTGCTCTCACACAAAAGTAATATTAAGGAATTATTAAGTTTATGTTTTTGCTGCCATTTGGCAGTGGGAAAATAGGAGGAGAGCTGGCACCATGTAACCAACAAGTTTGAGAACTGCTGGTGTCACATTAATTTTTGTACTGGAGAAACTGTTTGCTTTTAGCAGGGGAAAAAAAAGACGTCCAATATGTAGTACCTTTGGGCCCATCTTGTGGATAGACATGGCCCACCCATAGGGCAAAACTGTAATTCTGTCAGAAACTGCATTTTACTCCGTATATGTTAATTCTGTATTCATCGCTGTACAAAACCTTCAATGAGTACATCAGAATCCTGAGAATTATGTGCCTAAATTAAGGTAACATACTCAAGGGCTGAGGCCATGAATAAGATTCATTTGCATTAACATAGCAGACGTGTATGTTTATGCAAAACTAGTTGACATTGGATTACTGGCGTGGGGACTGGGGAGTGAAGATGGTGAGATCAAGAATGTTCAGAATGACAGAGCCTTGGACTATTTTATGCCTTAGCTTTGTGCATGCTGGTCCTATTGATATCTGAGGAACTTGCATGTGGGGATTTAGGGAATTGAGAGAAAGTGACATTTTAAGATTTCAACCTTTTATAACTCCTCTTTCGTAAGAGAAGCACCATGTAATTGTCATTATTGTATTGAAAGCTAGCTAAAGGTCCTTTTTTAATCTTACATCATCTGCCTTATGAGGCTTTCAATTGCCTCATGCTGTTTGATGTTAAGATATAGTACATAGAGACATGCCTGAACCAAAACACCAGATCTGAACACCGGTGGAGTGGGAATGGTCTTGAAATCCAGAACTCAATTTTTGCAGATAGCATTACCTGCATTTGAGGAAGGTGTCATCGCTTTAAAAGTTAAACTGCTTCATGTGCCCACAATGTTTCCATCTGAAGAAGCAGTTACCATGGCTGCTATTGAAGTCTCGAAACTTTTTAAAGAAAAGAAGGGGTGAGGAAAAGAGAGACTTTGGAATCCTTGGATTTTGTCCGACAGACACTGAAGAGACTTCATCCAGCTCTCTTTTGCTTTCATCTTTGTGGTTGTAGGTGGGAGGTCAGGAAAAAGTGGGTCTCAGAGTAGGTCTTGAGAATTCCACTCTGAAGTAAGGGTGAAAAATGTCTAACTATTATCTCTTTCCTTTTAAGTGTCGCTTGAGAGATATGACCTACTCTGCCCCAATTACGGTGGACATTGAGTACACTAGAGGTAGCCAGAGGATTATTCGCAATGCATTACCCATTGGCAGGTAAATACAAATATCAAGATAGCAGTATAGTTTTTTTCTGTGTGCCATCAATTCCATTGGTTGTGAAACTTTTATCACTGTATTAAAAAGCTAGGGAAAGCTCATTTTCCACCTTAAAATTAAAATAAAAAAAAAGGTCGCAAGTGGAGCTTGGTGAATAGCTGCTGAGAAGATATGCTTCTGTTGGTCTCTTTGCAAATTCTTTTGTTTTTCCAGAGCTTTTGAAAGTTTTAATTTGAATCTCTTCCCCAATACTTGATTTATGCCTAGCTAGAGAGAGAAATTCCTAAAGAGAGAAATACTACAGCCTCAAGCAGGCTATTTCCAAGCAAAAAATTAGGCCCATTAGCCTCACATCTCAGCCTTCTTTAACTGAATTGAAGAATTTTGGGAGGTCTGCTGCTGAAAATGGATGGCCAGCTGGATTCCAGTCTTGATAAAATTCTCCTTTAAAATTCTACCAATTTAGAGTCTAGATTGGATATTTTGGGTAGATGTGGCTGTGTAAAGGCAAGAAAACCAGTTGAGTAAACCAAGGATGTGGTTGCCAGTATGGCTAAGAACACTTAATTCCTCAAGAAAGAGGATGGAATGCTTGAATGGGGGGTGGAGGGGAGAGAAGAAGTCCTGAGAATTCTAGAGGGGCCAGAGGACCCAGTCCCCATAGTGTTCACTAGGACAGAATTCCAAAACTCCTTAAACTAGATAAAATGGCTCTTCTATAAACAAGTGTCTAACTGGCTAAAAATGGCAGTGGCCTACAGAGAATATTTCATATATCACCTGAAAAATAACAGAGACTGAATATTGGCTGCAAGCAGCAGGAGGAAGAGATTAAGCTCTGAAGAATCTCTAGTCCCTGACTTTGATTTCCAAAGCAAAATAATTTCTATTGAATTTGCCAAGAGAACATGGTCACAGCAGTGTAGGTATAGAGCCAAACTTACCGTAAATGAAAATAACAAATTTATTCTTATTTCTGAGCCTTTAATTGATTAAAAGATAGTTTGAAAGAATTCCTGGGTACAAATAGGCCTTCATAATCATTCCATGCAGTGACTTAGATGCAATTAAAAAAAAAAAATTAATCTAGTGAAAGTACATTTTCACAAAAACTTGTATGTAGGGATCACTTCTCAAGATAATTTTATGCCGTTGCATCAGATGCAGTGATATGTTGTGGCTACAGGAGGGAAATGCTACTGGGTGAGCACTTAGATTGTCATAATTCACTTAATATTTTTCTCGATTTTTCTGCATTTGTAAACAATGGAAGGAATGAGGATTTGTAAAGCAATCATGGTAGAAAGTATCGGGGTAGCCGTGTTAGTCTGTATCCACAAAAACAACAAGGAGTCTGGTGGCACTTTAAAGACTAACAGATTTATTTGGGCATAAGCTTTTGTGGGTAAAAAACTTCACTTCTTCAGATGCATGGAGTGAAAGTTACAGATGCAGGCATTATATAATGACACATAATAGGCCAAAAAAGACCAAAGTATTACACGGACCTAGTGCCCTATATCCGTATACAAAAACCGGCAGCTGTATATATACCTTCTCCTCTCCTCTCCAGTGAGAACATTGCTGCAGGGAAAAAGAAAATATTCTTTTGACACAGCACTGACTTACCAATCTATTTTGTGATTTGAAAATGGCTCCAGTGATCCTATGCATTTATAATTTTAATTCCAAATGCAATAGACTAACAAGTTCCATATCTGGATGAAAGGAGAGTCATAAACAACAAACTTGCAGCTTGGTCTACTTAGTAGAAATATTACTTTTAAAACCATATCCAAAACTACTGGTTAGCAATGAACATTTTATATATAAGAACAGCCAACAATATAAACATTAAACACATCAGTCCTGTGATACTACTCTAGATATGTTTTTAAAATTTATAGATTCCAAAAAGTGTGTTTTTAAATTTTTAAATATGTTAAAACAGGTAATATCTAGCTGGGAATATATTTCCACCTCTTTTTGGAACAATGTGTTTAACTTACAGGCTTATGAAAAGATTATTTGCTTGCCCCAAGTGAGCACATCATACTCTCCTGTTTGATTTGCAGTTCAGCTGGAAACAAAGTTCACATCAAATTTTTTTTTTCTTGTGCTCATTGTAGTGAGAGCATAGAGCAGCTATAAGTTTTGGTGAGGAAAGTGGCTTCTGTTGTCTTGTATGAGAGAAATCTTTGGCCAGAAAAAAACAAACTATAACATTTTTTTTCATTCTAAATTAGTTTGCAAGCCTTTTGTATTTCTGTATGCCCTTCCAATGTGCATTGCTCATTATTCCTCTCCCCATTTTTTGTTTCTTTTCTTTTAAAAAACAAAACAAAACATTTGAAGCTGTTTGGGAGAAAAAGATCAATCTGACTCCTTTTCCTCAAATGAGTAAATCTGTCATCTTATACCGTGACATGAAGCGGCAAAGTAACTTGTTTTCCATCACTGAAAAATTGAGGGTTGGTCAAACCTATTCCCCTTGGCTTTTCGTCATGATATTTGCATGTCCCATTTTGGTTCTCTCTAAAAACTGGTTATGATTCCTGAAATTAGTAACCATGGAATTAGGCTGATCACGTTTGTGATCTAGGATGATGACTGGCACATGAAGTTACTTATCTCTAGTGAGTGAGTGAACACACTGTCCCAAGGAAGACATAACTGGAGCAATAAGATATCTGCGTAAATGCATTGCTGTGAGAAGATAGCAATCTTTTTTATTAAATACAGAAATTTACACACAGCTAGGTCACTCACTTTTTATTTTTAAATTTAAGTATATAAAAATGGCCAAGAAATCCACGAAATTGAAAAGCTTCAAAAGGAAGGAATAAAGTTTATTCAGCAAGAGATGACTGAAATTAAAGTTTTCAGGAGTCCCATTTGATGAAGTGGATATTTACTTGCATAGCTGCCTCATAGAGCTCTTAAACAGATTAGGATGAAATTCATCCCAGCGAAGGGGGCCAGGATGAAACTTAAGCATTGCTGAAGTCTCATATAAGCGCTTTTTGGAGGATTTGTGTGGCTCATGGGCCTTACGCGGGCCTCTACAAAAGAGTGAATTTCACTGTAATGATGAATTAGTTATGCTCATCTGTAGGAAGAACCATGGCACATGGCTGTTTTTTAAGCAAATACACTGTATGAATAAATTTCTTTTTATCATATCCAGAATGCAATTTCCTTTTCTTTTGAAATAAAGTGCCTTTACTTCTCATAGACTCTTTCAGTTAAAAATGTAAGGTTTGGAAAAGTATCTTGTGAATCTGACTGAAAAAGCATTCTACGATAAGAAAATGCATCACTTACAGACCTGGTTATCACAGATGCACAGTGGATAATTTTGCTATGAGAACTCCAGAATTGCTTATTAACCAACAGCAAAAACTCAGACATACATTGGCAAAAGTGAAACAGTTCAATGAAAGTTTCCTGGGATCTCGGACTCTTTTTGCTTGGATCACATATTACAGCACTTAGGTTTTTTTATGCGTTTTGTCAGAATATTTGACGATATTGCACAAAATGGGATGGAGTTAAAGGAGAGGAACTTTAATTCAATTTCCTTGCTTTTGTTACTTTGCTTCTGATCTCTACTTTTTCAAGTCCCCTGGGTCTTAATTGTTCAACACATCTTCTCCAGTTTCGTCATCACTGACTGTTGTAAAGTCTGTGACTTCTCATGTTGTTGTTGTTAATTTACAGTATAAGGATAACTGTGGTTTTCTTACAGAATGCCTATAATGCTGCGCAGCTCCAACTGTGTTCTTACTGGAAAAACTCCAGCAGAGTTTGCCAAACTTAATGAATGCCCTTTAGATCCAGGTACTGTCTTCATTCAATTATTTTTCCTTCTGTGGCTTTAGTGTCTTTTTTTCCCCCTCTCTAAAATATATTTTTAGAAAACTAATGTATATTGGGAGAAAAATAGTCTCATCTGCTTGTATATACACCTCTTCCTTGATATAATGCTGTCCTTGAGAGCCAAAAAATCTTACCACGTTATAGGTGAAACCATGTTATATTGGACTTGCTTTGATCCACAAGAGTGCACAGCCCCGCCCTCACCCCCGGAACACTGCTTTACCGCGTTATATCCAAATTCGTGTTATATTGGGTGGCGTTATATCGAGGTAGCAGTGTACTAGTTATTTTCCTAAGAAGCTCATTCAGGCTCTGTCTAATTATTATAATAGGTAGCTACTGAATATACACTAGTACTTAAAGACACAAATAAGCTTTCATATGTATTTTAAAAGAGATGAGAAACAGTTACGACAATATGGAAAACTGTATGGTCAGACAGGTCCCCTGGCCTCTGAATCCCAACATTTTGAAAGGGTTGAGGTAAGAATGTTGATTTATGAGGGGAGAGTAAAGATTCAATTTATTAATCCTGGGAATGCTAAGAGGATAAAAGGACACTTTAAAAATGTACAGTATGATGGAAAAGAAAGCAAGTACTTCTGTTCCCCTTCTTCTGTAGAGCAAGACCAAGGCGGAAAGTGGTAAAACTGAAAGTGGGTGGCTTTTTAAAATTTTGCACGTAACAAAAGGGAAGGGTCACTTACCAGTATCTATTGTTCTTCTAGTATATTGCTTTTGCATATTTGTTCTTTCTTGGTGTGGGCATACATGTATCCCGTGAGTGGGATATACAGAAGCAGTCCTCAAAGGAGAGGAAATACTTGTTTACATTGTATAATTAACCTGTGGAATTCACAGCTCGGGAAAGATTCTGTACCAAATAGTTCAGTAGTTTCTTAAAATGTTTATATGCATGACTAGCACTTGTAGCTCGAGTACATAAGCTGGAGACAAATTGAACACTTCAGGACATAAATTGATGACTACTTAGAGTAGAAGTGAAATTTTCCATCATTGATATAATGTTGCCATGTGTACTTTTGCTTAAAGGAGCAGCCCAGTGCTCTGATAAAATACAGCCTCTCCTTCGTTTCCCTTATATAAGTAGGGATTTTAAATTAAAGTTACTAATGTCAATAACCTGGCTTTACCGTGATCTAAAAAAAAAATTGTTAATGGTTCATAAGGAAACCACAAAAAGACAGACATATATAATCCAGAGAGCTGGGGAAATACAGATGTTATCTCTACCTAAGTATTCATATATCTGCTTGTTAGCAACAGCTGTCAAGATCTTTATAATTTCTTAATTGTCCATACTACTTTTATTTATTTATTTTTTTTATTAAAGACCGATTTAAAAAAAAATTTACTTGCTTTGGTTGTATTTTTTCATCAGTATGTTGACTTTTCTCACTCTTCCTCCCCCAACTCCTTTCCTGTCATTTATCAAACTGCTTCAGGAAGTGCCTTTATCATTTCCCTGTTCCATTTTACCACTATGTTCATTTGTTATGATCACAAAACACCCTTGGCATAAAATTCTATACAAGTTGAGGATTGTTCCAAGTCAGATTAATTAGAATACAATAACATGAAAAATAGATTCTTCATTGCTTCAGTTATTACAATGGAATTGAAATGAGTGGGATAAAAAAGTTAATATAAAATTCATGTTTCACTGGAGAAAGTGATTATGGAAACGGAGCTTCTGAATTTGGGACCCTATGTTGTAATTTGCTGAGCACCTCACAGGGTCAGTCCTTTTAATCATGATGTCTTAATCGGGTGCTGTTCTGGCAAACAATTTTATTTTTCGTTTAACTTGCAGTACCAACAGTTCAACAACATCCTTTTGATAAATATTTTCTGTCTCCCTTAGGGTTCTCTTTAGCACTCATCATTGTTGCAGATAAGCGCTTTCCAACAAGATCTTAAGATCTCAAGTAGATCAGCATAACAAGATTCCAATAAGATCAAATAGTCTTTTCTCTCTCCATAGTTATAAGAGGTTCCCCGTGGGTTAGAAAAAATATATATATGTTTTGTGGGGATGGTGTTTATTCCCCCTCTTTCCCTAATATATAATTCTCTTTATGCATTTCTTGTAGTTTAATTTTTTAATTTACTTTGTGTGTTTATACGTTATATCAATTTTGAAAATATATCCTACGAGGTGAATAATAGCCAAGGAAGAACAAGTGCAAACCCATTTTTTCCTCCATTTGGTAGGTGGCTACTTCATTGTCAAAGGTGTAGAGAAAGTAATTCTTATTCAAGAGCAGTTATCCAAAAACAGGATCATTGTGGAAGCTGATAGAAAAGGGACAGTTGGGGCTTCTGTTACCAGGTACGGCACATGCACTGCAATCACTTACGAGTCTTATTTATGTCATCCCTTGGGAGTTAACTTTCATTTATTTCCGTTTAATGCAACAAATATTGAAAGCACATTTAGCACCACTCTCTTGCTAACGTAGTTCCAATAACTTAAAGCCCAGTCGTGAGTTCCCACCATAGTCAGTGGGAGACTTCAGATTTAGCCCTAAGTTAGTGAAGCACATTCCAGTTTTTGTTATAGAGTAAATTTTGCTGAGACACTTTTTGCTGTAAAAATGCAGAATGGTTGCATCTCCACAGTGGGGTAGGGAAAATGGATGCCATGCTAATTAGAAGACTTATTTACACAAGCTCCATTCAAGGAAAAAATTAATCTGTTGGGAGTGGTGATGGGGTCGGGGGCAACTTAATCTTTGGCTAAGTCAGTGTAGTATGGACCCAAAATCTATAGCTGTGTTTTTTTTGAGGGTTTTGTTTTTGTACTCCACAGATTGTTGAAGACTGGAGATGGAGATAGATTCTTATGGGTTGGGCTTCTTATTCTTAGCCACCAGCTTTATTTTCTATTTCAGCTTTTTTGTGTTAATTTTTAACCCAAAACCAGTGCACCCTAAAGCACTTATTGCTGTGTTGTGAGCCACCTTATTTGCTTTATTAGTAGATGCCCCTAACACTTCTGCTACTAGAGTACTATTATACAAGCAACCCATGTGAGTCCAACAAGACTACAACAGGATGTGTGGTTATATCTCACTGCTGAAACTGTAACAGTCCTTATGCATAGAAAGAGCTAATTGGATCCATGTGTCTGTTTATGTATTATTCACTTATGTTTTGCAATTTTCAATTAATCCTCATCCTGCTAAATTTAAGTACTGATGTTCCCCATCACGAGTAACCTTCTGTTATTTCTGGTCTATGCATCTGTAGCTGTTTTTTAAAATCAATAAAAGGCATTGGAATTTATTGATGTGAGTGAAATCTTCTTTATAAAACACTTTTAAATGGTTAGGCAAAGGAATTACTACTGCAAGACGTGTATCAGGCTTAATACTTTTTTTTTTTTTAAACTTTAGTTCCACTCATGAGAAGAAGAGCAGAACAAATATGATTGTGAAACAAGGAAAATTTTACCTGAGGCATAACACTCTGTCAGAAGATATTCCCATTGCTATTATATTTAAGGTAATATAACTGTCAGTTTACAGAACTTTAGTTCAAGAGCAAAGCTCTGTAGTAGCACTCAAGATTTAATATGTTCTGTAAAGGAATTTTGGACACTGTTTGACACTAACTGGATTTACAACATATTATTAGAGAGAGTAGAGTAAAATATAGAGATACAGGGGAAAATGTTCAAACCTTTAATTCTTCCTGCAAAGGCCAAAAGCTGTCCTTGCTATATTTCTTTTGAAGGTAGTATATGTACAAGATACAAAATAGAACTATAAAACGTAGACTGCTTAAAGTATTTTGAAAGACCTTTAAGGCATTTTTATTAGCTGAATCAAAGAACTGGTGAACAACTAAAAAGTGTTTGATTCAATAATGGTGAAAGTAACCATGTATGTTTCATAAAATGTAGGGCTGGAAGGGACCTTGAGAGATTAACTGGTCCATGCCCCTGCTCTGAGGCAGGACCAAGTATACCTAGACCACCACTGAGAAGTGTTTGTCTAACTTGTTCTTAAAACTCTAATGGTGGGGATTCCACAACCTCCCTTGGAAATGTATCCCAGTACTTAACTATTCTTGTAGTTAGGTTAGATATTGGGGCGGGGGGGGTTTCAAGGGGGACTTGTGTGCTGCAGATTAAGTCAATTGCTTCATGTCCTACCTTCAGTGGACATAGAGAACAATTGACCGCCATTCTCTTTTAACATATTTGAAGACTTATAAGGTCCCCCCCTCCCTCCCCAAGTCCTATTTTTTCAAGACTAAATATGCCTGTTTTTTTTAACCCTTCCTCATAGGTCCAGTTTTTTTAAATCTCTTACCGTTGTTGTTGCTCTGCACTGGACTGTCTCCAATTTCTGTAAAACTTTCCTAAATTATGGTGCCCAAAACTGGACACAGTACTCCAGCTGAGGCCTCACCATGTCTGAGTAGAGCAGGACAGTTACCTCCTGTGTCTTACATATGACACTCCTGTTAATATACCCCAAACTTCTAGCCTTTTTTGCAACTGCATCACATAGACTCATGTTAAATTTGTGATCCACTATATCCCCGAGATCCTCTTCAGCAGTACTACCACCTTGTCCCATATTCCTCATTTTGTATTTGTGTTTGATTTTTTTCTTCCTAAGAGATACTTTGCATTTCTCTTTCTAGAATTTCATTTTGTTAATTTCAAATGAGTTCTTCAATTTGTCAAGATAATTTTGAATTCTCATGCTGTCCTCTGAAGTGCTTACAACCCCTCCCAGCTTGGTGTGATCTCCAAATTTTATAAGCATTCTCTCCACTCCATAATCCAAGTCATTACTGAAAATGTTGAATAGCATCAGACAGATCCTCTGCTGGACTCCACCTGATAGGTCCTCCCTGATAACTACTTTTTAAGTGTGTTTTTTTCGAAGGGTTATGCACTCACCTTATAGTAATTTCATCTAGACCACATTTCCCTAGTTTGAGAGAACATCACGTGGGACTGTGTCAAAAGCCTTAATAAAATCAAGGTCTATCACGTCTGCTGCTTCCCATATCACAGGGTGCTCCTTCAGCTACCCAGTGAGCAGCTCTGCCTAGCCTGTTTTCATGGTCTTTGTCGCAAACACACAGTCTCTTTTCCACTATGAGCACCTCTAATTCTCTGTTTCCAAACAGGACAGTACATGGCACAAGTGTACAGCAGGAGGAGTCATTCACACAGCTTTCTGTCCTCCACCCATCTCACTCTCTGAACATCCCCCTGCTTTGTGTTCCTCCCAGTTATATATCCTTCTGATTACTGAGCCAACTCTCTCATTAGCCCCAGCAATTACCACCCAGTGTCAGTAGTCCCCACTAGAAACCGGTTGCTTGGCTCCAATTAAGCCTACAGCCTTCTCTGTGCTGCAGCTACTTCAGGGACCAGACTGCTATAACTAGCACTGTGTCACACCTGCTTATCTACTAGGCCAGAGACTCTGTCAAAGAAGGAAATTAGACTGGTTTGACATAATTTGTTCTTGATAAATCCACGTTGATTATTATCGCTGTTATCTTCTAGGTGCTTATAAATTTGTTTAATAATGTGTTCCAGTAACTGTCCAGCTATCTAAGTTAGGTTGACTAGGCTGTAATTTCCCAGGTTCTTTGTTCCCCACTTTAAAGATAGATACTATGTTGATTTTAGTTCTGTCCATTAATCCTTTCTATTTAGAGCAGTCTTTCTCAGTGTTAATTGCACTGCATCTAACCCATTCTTATAACCCTGGCTGCATTTTCTGTAATGCAGGATTTTATATTAATCGTTTGTATGATCATAGAATGGAGGGCCCCTTATAATACATACGTAGAGTGGAGCATGACAGGGTTTAGAAAAACCTGCTGGCCCAGGGTAAGTGGGGATTTTTCTCCGGAGAGTGGGCTGAATGAGGCTGCAAAGCTACTTGCTCCTTTTCTGACAGCAGATAAGGGGGCAGATCATCCTCCATGCTACTAATCCCTTTTGAGGAAGGGAGCAGAGATCCAAGAAGTTGGAACCACTACATCTTTCACAGGAGTGAAGGAGGAAAGGCATTGTGGAGAGTGGGTCATGACCTGGCAACCTTTTCAGTGCCTGGGGTGGGGATGGGGCAAGAGGAGCAAAGACCCAGATAGAGAGGATTAGCTGGGAGGCCCCAGTGCCTTCTACATGATCAAGACCCAGGAAAGCCTGAGGAGCGATTCAGGTAGCAGAAGCAAAGGAGCTAGCTTTGGAAAGAGGTCATTGGGAATACTGAGGGCACTCTGCACTGATCATTTCCTGACCCTTGTGAAGTTAAGGCCTGATTCTGAGTAAAACTCTCATAGCAACTTCACCTCTGCTCCAAGGCTTATAAAAGTTTTTTCCCAAAACCTTCTTGCCCAAATCGTAAGTCTAGTAGCAAACTGAAAAAATCCTGCCACATCATTTTTCCCCAAAGCCATGCATGTTCATTTTCTATTCACTCATCTTCACTCCCTCCCAATCCAGTCAGTTCTGTCCTCTTCCAATCAATGCTGTTCTTCTAAATTACAAATCAGGTAATGCTGCCTTCCTACTTTTTTTGCTGGGCTCAAACCTTTACCCTAATAATGCATTAAGGGCCTGGCTTTTCAGAAGTGCTGAGCTTCCAACCTCCAGTTGAAATCAAGAGAACTGTGGGTGCTCAACACCTTTTTAGAACAGGCCCTGGGTATCTTCCCCTCCCAGAGCTATCACAGGGAGTTGAAAGCAATTAACATTTCTCAGGAGGTCCTCTTACCTTGGCAGATTGAGGTCTTTAATAATGTTTAGGGTTAACATTTTTAAGATCACTTGTTTTGTCTTGCATCTTATTCCATATGACTTTCTTTCTCTGTAAATCAGTTCTACCTTAATTTTTTACTTGCTCAGTTTCATTTTTCTCATACTTCCAAAGCTCACCAACATCTTAATGCATGTGATGGCATCAATCAATCACTTTCATAATTTTGGAAGTGTCTTACCCAGATTAGGAAATTTGTAAAGTCCATTTTCATGCCGATGAAATCCTTACTATAGACAGTGAAAATGTAAATGATGCAACGACGGCAAAATCACTTGCACAAATCAAAAATAAATTTCCAGAAGGGGGCAGCACCTGCTCATAACATCAGAACAGTCCTCTCAGAGGTGGCTATATGACTGGTTTAGTAGGCAGCTTTAGAATTTCGGTAATATGTGGGGGAGAAGTTTGACTGGGTTTTGTTTTTGCAGATGGAAACTGGCTGAATAATATTTAGATTAAGTCTTGAGAAACAAGTCCAAAGTATCTCTTATCTTTGATTATGCAGATCTCTTCAGAAACTTGAGCAATATTGTCTGTTTAAGCAACCAGTGTTAAAGGGGATTAAGAAGTGATTGGTGGGTAGAAATGCACTGTAAAACTGTTGGAAGCAATTGGGCTCACAATTCCTTTAATTCTAGAAAATCAGGTTAATATTTATGTGCCTATGCAAGTCTTGATCTGACTGCTCAAGTAGTAAGACATTAGATTCTGTCTTTATTTACAAAGTTGAACTGTCAGTTTCTTGTCACCCAGTGGTATGTCCACATATCCAGATACACAGAGGTATTCAACTACACTCTGCTGTTAGTGGTAGAAAATCTTTTTTTTACAATGTGGTAATGACACCTCAATCGTATCCTGGCAATGTTCCTCATCATGTATCACTAATTTCCCTCCCCGCCTACTCTTCTCGTAAATCTTTCATGAAAATTTTTTTTGCACGGTGATCACAGCTGTTCCCTGCAGTGCAGTTAGCAATGTATTTTATAAACTAGTTTAGAGATTTCTATTGATATGCCTAAATGAACAATTATCTGTGTATACTTAATAATCCTGACTGTAGCAACTTCATTCTTCTACTCTGTGATTGGGCTTTCCATACCTTTGCAATATCCTTGCTATGAAATATTTAAATTAAGGTCCTTATCACCACATCTGGTGGTGATACAAGTGGAAATTAAGGATCCCATGGGACTCTTTATTAAGAAGGAATCTTGACCAGGGCATCAGTTTGTCTCATGATGTGAGAGAGCTGTTGTTGAGTGCATAATGACTATGCTGTTTTCTTACCAGTATTTATCTGTTACTTTGTAAAATGATTTGGGAGATCCAGGGTATGAATGGCACCATATAAACCATATTCTGGTTTATATATGTTTTTAACTATATGGATAGGAAGTAAGAAAATAAAATACTCAGTTTTTGTGTTTCAATCTGTTTTTTCCTTTGCAATACTTACTGCTCCTGGCTAACCAAGATGTCCATTGATTTAGTCACTTGAGCTAGCAACCTCTGATTGTATCAAAACTTTCTAAGCAGTTAAGTTCATCTACCAAATATATAAAACATTTAGTTATTTTGGAGGAGAGTAACATCAGTAGTTCTCAGCCTGCAAAGATTTCCTCATTTTCAAGATGCCACTTTATCAAAGGTTATAATCTTAGAAAAACTCTTGAGGGACGAGAGAAAAATATATAGCATGTGGAATCATGTCTGTTAACTTTTTGGTTTCCATATTTGGATTATTTGATTTAACATCAATAAAATATGTCCAACAGTCTTGGTATTACTTAGAAGTTCCTTTTCGGCAAGGAGCTAAGCGTGCCATGAAAATGGTAATGTATACATGGGTGTATTTTGTTGTTGAAGATGCTATGTAATGTGCGTTTATTTACACTATCAAAATAGAGAGTGGTATTTAGAGCAGGGATCTCAAACTCAAATCACCACGAGGGCCACATAAGGACTCATACATTGGCCCAAGGGCTGCATCACTCACATCTTTTCATATAAAGATACAAAAGCCTCGCCCCTGGCCCTGCTCCCACTCCATCCCTTCCATGAGGCCCCGCCCCTGCCCTGCCTTTTCCCACCCCTTCCCTGCCCCCATTCCAACCCCTTCCCCAAATCCCTGCCCTTGCCCTGCCTCTTCTCTGCCTCCTCCCCTGAGTGCGCGGATCCTCGCTCCTTCCCCCTCCCTCCTGGAAAGTGCTAAGCACTGCCAAACACCTGTTTGGTGGCGGGAAGCCCCTGGAGATAGGCAGAGGAGTGGGGACGTGGCGTGCTGGGGGAAAGGGGAGGCGGCGGATGAGGGGAGCTTGGCCACAGGAAATAACTCTGGGGGGGTGAGGAGCTTGGCTGGCCACAGCAAAGGGCCATGTGTTTGAGACCCCTGATTTAGAGGTTAGAATGTTGTACTTGTAGTTGGGAGTCCTGGATTTTATGCTCTGCTACTGACACACTGCTTCCTTTGGGCAAGTCACTGAACTATTTTTGCCTCAGTTTCCCTACCTGGAAGACCACTGTGCTAATTCCCCACAGCAGTTTGAGGTTTAATACTTATGCAAACTAATATTTTATTAAAAATAGGAGACATGGAACTAACATGACATATACCTGCTGAGGCTAGAACTCATGGTACCTTCCAGACTTTCAGGCCAAAAGGTTTTTTTTTTGGCTGCATTGCCTGCATACCGTACGGAGCCATTTGGGGAGTTTCATAGGAGTTGGTACAATCTGGACATTTTAGCAGCAAGCTGTAATGAGCATGTGGGAATATTAATTTTCCTAGGGTTTATAATTTGACCAAAGCTTAGCTGGCTGGATTTTGACAGTGACAGTAAGAGACTATTCTCCTCCTCCTTTTCCCCCTTGTTCATCATCATGAAATGTCAAGTCTTTGCTCCACAAAATGGAGGCAATAGATCACTTACAAGAAAAGATTGGAAGATCCTTTGTTTTAAATAAATAAATAAAAAGAAAATAAGTACTTTTGATTAACTTCATTCTTGGCAATGGCTGCAACATGTTTGCTGAAAGTTTCATGAAGATAATACATCTATTTTCAACCTGAGGCCAACACCTGGCATGGAAAAGTTTTTAGTCCAAATGGTAAATATTTGTAAGTTATAAATAACTGAAGAGTGCTTTATAATGGAAAGTGTTGGGCAACCTTAACTATAGGCATCACTAACAGCTCCATCTAAAAGATCTAAAAGCAATATTTATACGTATGTATGTAATAAGTAAAAATAGCCTTCTAAGAAATTTCCTTCGTTCAGATTTCAAACAAAAAAACACTTGTTTTTAGCTTAATAAATTTCACTTTGTGTGCTGGTCACACATCAGTGGCAAGTTGATTTTTTTGTATGTATTTTTTTTTTTTTTTCCCCTAGAGACTATTACTTTCTTACTCTGTGAGCAGATCTAGATCTGGGTGAGTGACTTGGAAGTTGAAATAATGGAAGATCATACACTGTCCCTAAACTATTGGTGTAAAGGAACTTTAAAGTCAGATTTTAGGACCCAGATAATTTAGTACACTGCAACCTTTCTAATTGCTGCAGGTATTGAAGCCTATGAATAGCACACTCTAGGATCTGCAAAGAAAGAATTGAACAGGGTTTCCTGTTGTCTCATTAAGAAGCGGTGTTAACTTTGCAATAATTTGAAGCTTGTAATATAAATCTTAAAGAAGCAGATTAATATCTCCCTCACTGTGGGTCTGCTGGATTTATGGATTCCCACATCTCTAATTTCATAGCACTCATCTCTGAACTGAATAAGCCACACATTTATTCTACCTGTGATAGGGTTAACCTCTAACTTTCTCTGACATCTTTTAATCCAGTCACCTGCCAGTCTCCATTCTATAATTTAACCTAAAAGATTACAGAACTGCATTCTAGGGAACTGCCATGGCAACCGCTAAACATCATCATTAAGATGTAGGCAGGGGGAGGAAGAGCTGGGCTTCCCAGGGCTGGGGCCAGCCTCTAGAAGCAGAGGTGCGCTCTTACACACACGCTTCTCTAGGCAGCAGCAACTTCCACAGTCCCTGGACACCAGTGGGGCTGGCAGACTGAATTCTACAGTATGAACTCTGGACATTCATTCTGTGTGTGTGTGTGTGTGTGTGTGTGTTTGCTTCAGTCCAGCTTTCTACTAAACTCTCAAGTAAAACTATCCCTTCTTGAGATTTCCCTTTCCCCCCACCTCTGTCCCATAATATAACCCCCTGTGGCACTTCCCCCAAAAGGAACTAAGAAGACCTATTTCCTGAGCACTTTGCTTTTGTATTTCTTTCCTCTAACCTTTCTTTTTAGACCATGGACACCATTCCAATAGGTCTGTACAATACCCAGCACGTTCTGAATAATAGTAATGCAATGTCTTGGGGCTTCCGGATCCCAGCTGTGTTACAAGCTAACCACCCTGATTCTGCAGTGCATTGTGCATGGGCAGATGCAGCATTAGGGTGCAAAGTACTGAAAAAAAGAGCATTAAGGTAGACATGAATAATCAAACTGCTGAACACACCAAATAAAAATATAAACAACTGTTTCATTTGCATGTCCTATTAGTATTGCATTCATATTGGCTTACATGCATAGCTAAATCCATTATATTGTGCAACACCGTGTATAGTATGAAGTAACAAGTCATGACATTTTGATACTGATTTAATGAAACTATTCCAGCAGCAGTCACCCTCACTTTTGTTAGCCTGGTTAGCAGGAAATTCACAGTTCACTTTTTTCTTTGACATTCTATCCACCTTGCTTTACAAGTGTTCGCACGATTTTAATCACATTTTAAATCTTCTCAATTAAGCAACCAGCAACAACTTAAATTGCGAAATGCCTAAATATTCATCAAGAACCTGTTCTTCCATCTTTATGTAGAAGCCTTTATCCATTATGTACAAATGTGTGATTATTTTACCTACTCTTTATATTTAATTATTAAAGACTTGGATGAAGATCTTAATCTATAGAGGGCTGGGTAGATTTACTTGTAGATTGTTATAATAGTGTCTTGATGGGACTGCAGAAGTGTGGTGTGTGCTCTACACCAAACCTACAACATATACTGAAACTGGAGCATACTTACACCATTACAGAGGTGTTGCTTTGAGACCTCATCAAGACACATGGCTGGGTTATTTTTTATTTTATTTTTTTACTTTAAGCATTTCCACCATTTGTACCTTTTAAAAACAGTGTCAAACGCCTGACAAAGGGGCTGACAAATGTATTGCAGAAGGCAAGGCATTAACTGGATGTTAAAAACAAAATGACACCCAGCAAAGACCATTTGAAGGAAGGCACTCATGTATTTTAAAGAAAATGTGACACTCTTTTGGTACATTCTCAATTTTTATTGGGGAATTGTGTATAGGGTGTACCTCCTAGGCCATTATGTACAATGGTCTTTGTTGTGCACAGCTTAAGGAAGAATATGAATGCAAAATGTAACTTTGCTCCCAACTTCTGAGAAGCATATTATTACTCCGCCAAAAGAGGTTAAGTGAGATTATTCCCTGTTTCTTGATATGGCAGAATTCCAGACAAATGTGTGAAGGGAAAAGCTTTAGCACCATCTGGAATCCACAGAGGCCTGCACTGCTGGCTGCCACCTTGAAACACTTATTTATAGAGAGATTTTTCTAAACCTGTTAAGCGCTTTCTTAGTTTAAGCTTTTTCCACAGTATGAAGTATAACAAGGTGTCTAAGGATCAGTGAAATAATAGATAGAATGGCTTTCAAGTTGGATTCTGTAGTGAAGTCATCTTCTAAATGCAAATAGCTGCAAAGATGGTACATTGCAAAAGTTACTTGAATAGAATGTGCTGTAACATTAATTTTGCAGAACTGTTTGGAGTAAGGGGCCTACGTGTGATCTCTTAGATAATTTCACCCTCCCTTACTGTAGCTCTTGAATAGGCTTTCTCTGATGGTTTATAAGGCTACTGGTAGCCAGTTTTTATTTTTATTAAGAAATTGTATTAAATTTATACTTCTGCAAATAAGGAACAGCTCACACATAAGTGAAAGGCACTCTAGAGCATTTGTTTTCCTGCCGCTTATCAAGTTTATCATCTCAGGTTCTTCCAGAGCTTGAGTATGGGCTGCCAATGCCAGATGGCACGGTTTCTGAGAGAAGAAGTAGCTTTTGCTTAGAAGTAGTACTGACAAACAATACCAAATTAGCATAAGCAAATGTCAGTGAGTTAACATAAAGCCAGCACTATTTCTGTCTCTTCTTCCTTTCCTAGGCCATGGGTGTTGAGAGTGACCAAGAGATTGTGCAGATGATTGGTACAGAAGAGCATGTGATGGCTGCATTTGGTCCTAGTTTGGAAGAATGCCAAAAAGCTCAGATTTTTACACAGATGCAGGTGTGTCTTTTCATATTGCTATGGGCTGTGAAATCTAGAGGTGATGCCTATTTATTTTGCCATTGGTACATAGGTTGTTGACACAACGGTGTCATGGCTTTTTGTTGTTTACTTTTGGTTTTGGGCCACACACGTCACAGGAAAATTTCTGCTGTAATTGTCTGAGGAGAGGAGAAGAAGTGAAGCCAAGACACATCTATTTGTGCTCGGACATGAAGTAGCCCATGTTTAGTGTATGTGGCGGGTAGTGGAGTCTATAATCTGAGTGAGCTGGATTTTTGTTGAAGGCCTCAAATTTTTTTGAAGTTGGTCATGCCACAGACAGGAACCTTCCACATGAGTGTGCGAGTGCTTTCATTGTGCATGAACTCTGCTGAAATTCTAATCCCTTGCATAAAGCCAGTAATAGCCACCAGTTAAGGATGGGCCATAATTCTCTTCAGTCTGAACACCTTAATTAGCTGGAATATGTTAACCTGGATGAAACTGACGGAGTAGACAGAAGGAGTTGGGGATGAAAAGCGAATTGGAGGGAATGAATGTCTTTGGCATGTGGAGCCATGCTCCTCATGTCCCCGTGATGGTTTATTCTCTCTATATTCAAGTATCCGGGGGTAGCCGGGTTAGCCTGTATCAACAAAAACAACAAAGAGTCTGGTGGCACCTTAAAAACTAACCGATTTAAATCTGTTAGTCTTTAAGGTGCCACTGGACTCCTTGTTGTTCTCCCTATATTATGGCACTTACACCCTTTAACCAGTCCCTATTCATCCACAGATGTTACCTATGTATAATATTGAAAGATACAGTATGTTGTTTGTCATTTATGTATATTAAGTTGATTGCCTATGAAGCTTTCTGTGATGCTCATGAATGAAAGGTATTTATTTAAAAATACGTGGTGTTTTTCACTTCAGTGACTTCACTATGTAGCTGTGCCACTGACAAATAACTAAACTGCAATGATTGTGAAAAATCTGTGTACATGTATAGATGACATTCTTAGTACTAAACACACCTGTGGTACTCACTTGACAGGCATTAAAGTACATAGGAAACAAGGTACGAAGGCAGAGGATGTGGGGAGGCCCAAAGAAAACGAAGATGGAGGAAGCGCGAGAGCTGCTAGCATCAACCATCCTGACACATGTTCCTGTACGTAGTGTCTCCTTTAACTTGAAAAAAATGTTATTTTGGGGGGTGAAACAAGTTTTCCACTAGTCTGAATCGACTTCTAATGCAATGCCTGAACTTTTTAAGTAACATGTTGCACTTTCCCGCTCAGAAGAGAGCCTGCTGAAATTGTTTTAGAACTTGGCTGATTTCTGAATGAATCTCATAGTAGTAGACCAGTAAAACCTTAAAAAGAACAGTGAAGTGTCCAGGAGACCTTCAGAGCCCACTAAGTAGAGCTCTTCCGTTTACCACATACTCATCTAATGGCATCCCCTCTGAAGTTTGCAAACACTTTAGAGGAGAAACTGCTATGTACGACTCTAACCTGAACTGCAACAGATCCTGCTTGTATAACAGATTAATCTCAATCTATTTAAACAATGATTTTTTAAAAAATATTTATTTATTTTACTGTTTTGCTTTCCAATACTGTTTGCAAACCAATACACAGGTAGAACGATGCAAAGTGAAGAAGGGAAATTGTCTCTCAACGTTGGGAGATTTTTTTCAGGGATTTTTTTCCAAGCACGCTCTGTGCCAGAGCCTAAACTTTATTAAAATAGTGTGATGAGGTGAACTGTATTTTGGATCAGTAGTTGCTAAATTAGAATTTGTCTATTTGAATGTGAATATTCAAATGTAATAATTTTTTTCCCAAATGAAGTGGTATTTGCAACAAAGGTCTCCTTTGTAGAGGAAAAAACAAGTGACACAGGAAGGGCTTCCATGTTCCTTGATTAGAACAGTTATGAGGAATGGGGGCAGCTAAACGCAATATTTTATTGCTAGTCTTTTAAAAAAAATGGTGCAGGAACATTCAAACATACATTTCTTCTGGGAATCTATTGATTGCTGCTATTATAATAGCTAGCATCTGAAATCATACAGAACAGAAAAGTCCTCTTCTCTCCAACGAAGATTTTAAGATCTGTTTTCCCACTTTACGAGTATTTTTGAAGTGATGATCGGACAATGTATCGATTGCATATGGCTTCACTTCTGATTAAAACAAAATGAGGATTCTGTGGCTGTTGGATTGAGAGATGTAGTCTGGAAAACCTCAAGCCTTACAAGTGGGGGATCAAGGAGCAACATTCTCAGATTGTGAATGGAGCTCCATCGAGCCTTCTACACAGGAGAGAAAGTTGTTGTGCAGGAACTTCAAAGGAGAGTTTATCCAATTCGTGGGAGTGGGAAATAAGTGATTTTTGGAAGATAAAGTCTCACTGCTTATTCTAAGGGTGTCAATGTAGATTTGGTCATACCTCCAACACTATAACTTTCAAGCTGAATCTAAATCGAAATGGGAAGTCTTGAAGGCTATTCCTTGTTGCAATTGAAAAATATCTATTTGGGAAATAGATCTGAAACAGAACAGAAAGTAAATGATTCCTAACTCAGGATTGCGTTTACTGGTGGAATATGGGACAGAAACTTGCTTTATGGGCGTGGGTGTGGGTGTGTGGCAGGCAATGTGTCTTAATTTCCAGTGTAGTCGAAAGAAGTGAATACATCTCAAATAGAAGGAAACATTTCTTTTAATTCATTAGTAACAGTTGCTTATGTTTACAAAATGCCACAGTATTGAATTATTCCATTTCTTGCCAACTTCTTTCTTCAAAGCTAGACGATATCAGATATAAATTCAAAGGATTGCCATAATAAGATATTTGACATACATACTTATTCCAATCTATTTCATTTTAAATTCTCTTTCAATGTTCCTAATACATTTAAAGTTTCTCTTGGTGGCTTTCATAATGTAAAACAAGCCCCATTCTATTGTCCTCACTCAGTCTCAACTTCTCATTGGTTTAAGTGGGGATCTGAGTCAGAACAAGGGCACAATTGGTCCTGTGATATCAACATTTTTCTCTAACTGTTTCAATTACAGGTAAAAGAATTTCATTTCCGTGCCAAATGTATCTACACAGCAGTGATGGTCCGCAGGGTAATTCTGGCCCAAGGGGAAAACAAAGTAGATGACAGAGACTATTATGGAAACAAGCGATTGGAATTGGCTGGGCAGGTGGGTCCACACTTTGGGGTTGTGTGATTTTTGTTCGTTTTTCTTTTTTAGTTTTAAAAAAGATGTGAGGTTGAGGTATGCTTTCCCTGAATTGGGTCTTAAACAATATAAAACACTTGAAGTAAGATTCTCACCCTCACTCTGTCCCTTTACACCTAGGAATAGGGTTGGAGTGGTATAAGGGGGCGCTAATAGCCCCAGGCTGGCTGTGGGAGAACTCCCTAGGTACACATACTGCAGAAGACAGCTATAAGGGTTGTCTTCTGCGGATCCCCTTGAAAGCCCTGATGTGGAGGTTGGGACTGGAGGCAGGTGGGCACATCAGGGATGTGCTGCAGGCCTACAGAGATTTGAGGCAGTACTGCAGCCCATAGAACTGCCCCAGCAGGCTGCTGTAGCTTAGACAAGCCCCTTGGGTTGTCTGAGTTACTCTGGGGGGTTATCCAGCCTCAGGAGCAGCTCAGATTGGGAAGGTGCAAAGATGGCTTAAAGCAGCCTTAGCTCCCCTCCCTCGGGGCTATGAGCTCTGTGCTGCATGTCCTTGCATGCTCCTAATAAAAAGGGCTAGTTGTCTACATGTCTATAGTTTAGAATATTGACCACTTTAATTACCCAGACCTTATTATAACTTACATTATTTTACATTTTATTATTTAGTTATGATGAGGAAGTAGTTTTAGATTTGAGGTTGGACTTCATTGCTTGACTCGGTAGAAATTAAAACTGTGTATTCAGGTATATAACAGCACTTACGGAGTACACGTGTTTTTATGTTGTGCTACCTCTGTATCTTAGATCATACATGAAGAATTTAGACTGACGTATATAATGAGGCAAACTGGAAAAATTCTCTCTCTCGCGCTCACATGCTCACACACGTAAAAATGCCCTTTCTTCAGACAGCTAACAAAAATTTACCAAAACTTTCCTCCCTAACACGATTTCTGATTTTACACAAGCATCGAACAACTTCAGTCTAAACCTAATTTCCCCCCCCCCGGAATATTATAATTGACCAAATGTTTTAAGGTTATAATGAAGACACCACTGCAGCCTTAACTTGTAACATTATTGTTGTAGTTCTGTAGTATTTTAACCAGTAAAAGCAATCATTAATTTGCCACTACATCCATCCTACCTAAATAGATTGAAGGTTGATTATTTGCCTTGGTGTAATCGAATCACGGAAAACATAAATAGAACCTCTCTGCAGTCTGAAATAAAAGCATTCTGGTTGCAAATGTTAAGACTGCCATAGTTGGTTAAAGTGGTAGTGTAGCCATGTTGGTCCCAGGCTATTAGAGAGACAAAGTGGGTGAGGTAGTATCTTTTACTGGACCAACAGAAGTTGGTCCAGTAAAAGATATTACCTCTCCTACCTTGTCTCTCTAAAAGTTGGTTAAATTAAATTGAAAAGTATTTTGTGGGTTTTTTTTTTTTTGCTTTTGGTTTTAATTGCAGAAGCTCGTCATAACAAAGGCAATGCAGAGTAGTTTATTTCATCATGGATAGCTTTGCAGTGATTGCATATATTTGTACCATTTGATTTAGTAGTTCTAATTCCCTTGGGATTTCCTAAATGATCCTTGGAAGCTAAGCTTTTGACTCCTCTTTCTGCCCTTTCCTCTAACCTCCCCCGCCCCCGCCACCCCCCCAACACATGTTATCAGCATAGGCTTGATTTACCTGTACTTGGGGAGTAAAACAATAAAATAAAGCACAGGATGAGACTTCGCTTTTTCTTTAAGTGAGTTTTAAAATATTTACAATTAGCTGAAGTTTGTGTAACTAAACGGGCAGAGATTTTTAAAATGCTAGTTGTGTTTCTGGAATAAAAATCCTGTTGCTTAAAGATTTGAATTAAAAAAGAGCATCCCCATGTGAAGAGGAAAACATAGCGGTCTAAACAATGTAAAGACATAAAAGGCATTGTGTTCATAAAAATGTGTGAAAACAATAGCTGCTAATTTCACACCTCATGGGACAAGGGAGTATGAAATGTGCTTTAGCTTTAGATAACAGAGTTGTATCCACTAGCCAAGCTGGTTTACAGAGCTTTCTCTTAGTCTTTCTGCCACTAGAGGCTTGGTAGGCCAGGTGCCAGCAGAGGTGTTAGCAAAACCTACAGATTTCAGGCTTAATCTTTTCACCTACCTTTTCTCTTTCCTTAATGTGTTCATTATTTGCTGAGCATTACTCTGTTCTTTGTCCTTAATTTTTTTTGTTTCTAATGCAGCTAGCTTTGTATGGGTGAGATATGGAACAGCACCAAAATCCGGCACCCTGGAAAGCAAGGGATTTCTACCCTGTGACAAAAGAATACCGCCTTGACTTCAGAGATTGTCTAATCCCAGCTGTTCTGATAATATAATTAAGGCCGCCTAATGTCTTTAATTTTGCAACCAGTTTGTGTGAAAAGGAGAATTTGGCACTCTAAAGGCTTAAACACTAAATAACAATCTCAAGGCGCCTAATTAGAATTCTCTGACATTAAGCTAATTGGTGAAACTGTATTTCAGCAGCTTAACTTCTTTATTAATTTTTTTTCCTTGGGATTTTCAATCAGTTGATGAGCTGTCAGTATTTTGTTCTTAAATATAATTTGCTCTTTGGTGCTCCTGTCTTAAGCTGGCTGAAGGGCCTTGGACTAACTCTGAAACGTATTGAATATTATCACTGGCATTCCATCCCTGTTCTTTTAATCACTGACTCTTGACCTAAATAGTGTGGTTATTGTGAGACTTTGTTTTGCAGATATTCACTGCTCTTACAGAGAGGCTGTGAAAGTACAAAAATTAGCAAAGTGTGTAAGGCTTTTAGGCTGGAAAATTTAAAGTCTGTGTACTTAGGATGTAACTTACTTATTACCTCAAAGAAAAAGAGATTTGGTTTGTGTCCATATTCACTACAGTTCCTGGCACTGGAAGATTTTAGTGGAATTGTAGTGCTTGTTTTTCAATCAGCAGGTTCAGTGCAGAAAATATTTTTCTAGTTGGCTAATGAAAACCTTCTGTTTTTACTGGACATTCATTTTAAGTTATGCTCAAAAGCCAATTTACATCAATGGAAATACTCTTGACTTCAGTGGACACTGGCTCAAGCCCCTTGATCCTTAAAATTGTCAGGGGGACAAATTGCAAAACTGTTCCCTCCCACTCACACATCATTCTCAGTAAAGGGGTATAACTTTGAAGACTCCAGTTAAAAATTTTCCTCCCTGAGAGTATGGTCTGTGTGACTTAACATTAAGTAGAATGAGTGAGCCAAAAAGCAACTATTGTGATGGAGGCACCAGCTGTGGCTCCGTAGTCAAGATTTGAGTTTTGCACTAAAGCCCGGTCTACACTGGGGTTTAGGTCAATGTACCTACGGCACTCAAGGGTGTGAAAAACTCCGACCCCTGAGAGCTGTAGCTGTGCCAACCTAAACCCCTGGTGTAGATGCGGCTAGGTCCATGGAAGAATGTTTCCATTCCGCTAGGTACCACAGCTCAGGGAGGCAGAGTTACTACAGTGTCAGAAACTCACAATAGTAACAGAAGGAGATTATCTATGGCATGCTATGGGGTTACAAGAGCATACCTATGGTGCCATTGCAAGATGCTGTAGACCCCATAGTGTGTGGACAAGATCTTAAAACAGAGATTCAAACATTTTCTTATGTATTTTTTTTTAAAAAATACCGTGATCCTTCCCAAAATGATAGCACTAACTCTTTGGGTCTAGAATGAATTTTGTGGGAAATTTTAAGTAAATCTGTTAATTAGTTAAAATAAATTAAAAATGGGGCCCTTTAAAAATTTTTGCACCTAGTGTCAACATGTTATTTTTGGTCCCAGTTCTCATAACAGATTAATGCAGAGGTTTCATACAGCCTTTGCAATGATACTATATGGGAGTGGGGAGAGGAAGAGGGAAGGGAAAACCTAATGACTTTAAAAATAAATGTACACAAACACTAAAATGTCCTTATCAAGGTTATTGCATGATTGCCCTGCAGAGTTAAGGTTGTTTAGATGCCTCCAGAGGGATTTAAGAGATGATAATATTTATCCAGCAGACCACTTTGTCAAGAGTTTAGTAAGATCTTTTTATCCTCTGCTGTTGATAGGTTGCCTACCCCTGTGTTAACCTACGGCCGAAGGCGGCATGCGAGTTGATTTTCAGTGGCACTCTCACTGCTCGGGTCCTTTCCACCGGTCCAGGGGCTCAGCATTTTAATTTAATTTTAAATGAAGCTTCTTAAACATTTTGAATACCTTGTTTACTTTATATACAACAATAGTTTACTTATATATTATAGACTTATGGAAAGAGACCTTCTAAAAACATTCATGTGCCAGTAATACATTTTAAATTAGAGTGAATAAATGAAGACTTGGCACAATCCTTCTGAAAGGTTGCCCACCCCGATGTAGGGTCTCGGAGCATGGACTTTAGCCTGAGACTGCTCATCTACACTGCAGTTGTATAACCCAGCCACCTGAACCCCACAAGCCTGCGTTAGCTGACCCAAGATCTTTGATTACAACGTACACCAGGGGTTCTCAAACTTCACTGCATCACGACCCCCTTCTGACAACAAAAATTGCTTGCCGATCCCAGGAGGGAGGACCGAATCCTGAGCTTGCCTGAGCCTGTCTGAACCCTGCCGCCCTGGGCAGGGGGGCCAGGGCCAATGCCAGAGCCACCATTCTTGGAGGAGAGGGGGAGGGGCAAAGACAAATCCTACGGGCTGCAGCCTCAAGTGAGGGTCCTGTAACCTGAGGCCCCCCACTACACACACACTAGGCTTCAGCCTCAGGCAGTGAGGCTCGGGCTTTGGCCCTGGGCTCCAGCAAGGCTATTACAGTCCTTGGCGACCCCATTAAAACAGCATCACAACCTGCTTTGGGGTCCCAATCCACAGTTTGAGAACTGCTGGTGTAGACATACCCTCTGAGGCCTTTAATATATGATGAACAAGATGGGAGGAAGATCTTTTCCCTGAAACGCAAAATCAAATAGAGAAATTGGATATTCAAAAGGAAGGTTTAAGTAAATACTTCACGTGTATATTGAAACATTGCAGTCACTCTTTCCCCTTTACTGCTAAGAGATGTAATTGTATGATGATGTAGGAACCTTAACTTTATTTACTACCTCAGGTTATTTAAATTCTCAACCTTAGGTGCTAAGGTAAATCTAAGTGATTTTGCATTTAACATACAGAATTTATTAATGTAGTACCATTGGCTAACACAGTGCTTCATAGATATAAGAAAATATTTTTCCTGTCCTGAAGAGTTTCGTCAAGGGTACCCAATCCTGCTGTCTCCAAAGCCTGGTATTTGCCAGGTATTGCCCTGTGTTTCAGTGGGAGAAGGCCTAGGGTTTAGGCATTAGGATCTCTCAGGATCCTAAAGCTTGTAACAATCTTGTCCTCAGCTGCTTGAGTTGTGCTTTTGGAGAACTCAGCTGTTTCAGGAAAATCACTTTTAATTTGGAAACATGAAAAAAAATTCTTCAGATTGATTCCAAAGAGAGAGAGATTTTATTAAATGTCCTGGTGCTCCTGAAGCACCACAGTATTAAAATCACTCAGGCTGCTGTTGTTAAAGCTACTAGTCTTTAGACTCCTTGTTGAACTGATAACCTATAAGTTAGACCACATCAAGGTTTTGAATTTAAAATGACTTTCTGAAGTTCATGCTTCTGTTTTTTTGGTGTGATTCATCCAAGATGTCAGCAAAATGGAGGTCTGACAATGTTACGATGTTATGATTTCCAGTGGCTTTTGACTGTGCATAGATCATATGCTTTGGGCTGTTGGTGGAAAGATGGCAGATGAGAATGGGTGGCCCTTCTTGTTGGGAGAGAAGTGAGTAGCTGGCTCTGTGCTTGCAAGGGAGGAGGCAGTGGCATTATGTGCAGTTCAGAGGCGACAGTTATAATTCAGTTTCATGCTGCACACACAGAAATTAAATTATGCAGTAGACTCCACAATGTCTTAGCTGTGCTTGCTTATTACCCAGTTTATTCAACAGCACAATGCCTTCTATGCTGGGAACTACCATTTTTGGCATTCAATAGCTAGTGCATTTTTAGTCTTCCTGACATTCGAGTTGCTGTAAAACAGAATCCCAGAATAGGATTGCCAAGTTTTAGAATTTATACTGCTTGTTTGAAAAACTAATCGTTGTAAACACTGACAATGTATCATTTAATGCAAATTTAGGTATTTTGGGAAACCACTAGTGTTTACTGGAGGAGGTTGGGAACGCTGTGAAAACAAATAGCAGAGCAAAAAAACCCAACCCTTCAGATCATGAAGGACACCTCCATAATAGACAAAAGGCAGAAGAAATCATTGTATAAAAAGTTAAAGTACGTGGAGAGCATATATGAAGAAGAGGAGGGTTTGGGAACCAATAAATAGCAGCAGTGTTGAATAGTTATTTTTATACCATGGTGTTTTATCCCAATCCCCTTGGTATGTAACTCGTGTACCCACCTGTAGGCTGGTCATTTTAGTGATTTATATCTTTCCGTGGGTGGACAGGGTTTGGCACATTGCAGGAGCAACTTGAATATAGACAGTAAATATGGAATTAGATGAAGACTTGCATAAATTGGGGATCAGTTGTCCATGGCAGCAAGGCTAGGTAGCTTACAGAATAACGGGAGATTAGATGTACGTCAGAGAGAGTACCAAATCTAGCTAATCTCAGATCTACACCATCAGAAAAGAGGGAAAGGAGTTTCAGCTGCAGCCAGAGGGGAAGCAGGCAGTTCCTGGTAGCTGGCTGGTAGTCACTGAAAGGAAAGAACCTGTCCCAACTCTTATCTGCAATAGCTGTGGCAACTGTCTGCTCCCCCTCCCTGCTTCGGTCTGACCATGCCAGCCATGCACCACCCTCAAAATCCGTATTGTTGGGGTTCTTAAAGTACTCCATGCAACAGCAATCACACACAGCATCTTTCTTCCCTGCTCCCAAGGTGTCCTTCAGAGGGAGGGCTAGGGAGGGGAAAGGGGCTGCTATTTGTACAAGTAGAATCCCTAAGAGGGTCTTTCTGTTCCCTCCTTCTCTGAGGATGCCTGCTCATGCTTTGGAGTCCGGAGCTGGATGTTAAGGCAGTCAAATTTCTATGCAGCCATTGTTTTAAATCTTGAAAAGTAGTTGTCAGGAAATCAGGAGAATCACACCTTAGCGGTGGTTGATCTCATGAGATACCATGTAACCAGGTTGAGAGAGGATTTTAATCAATAAATGACTAGGCTCACAATTTTGAAAAGAGAAGTATGACGAAGGAGAAAGGCAGACAAATCAAAAAAGAGTAGGTGTGATGGGCCATTTGTTGATTTGAAATTACTTCTAATCTGGTCTCCTGTTTTACTCTAATGAAGAGAAACAAAGCCTTCCCACCAAAAAGTTAGGTACCAAACATAGTTTTTATCCTTTTTAATAAGCTAATATTAGTAAGCACTGATGACCTAAAATGCATCATTTTTGATCTGTCAAAAGAGGAAAAGTCACTCACTATTCACTCTAAATCCAGTTGTTTTGTGTTTTGCAGCTTCTTTCCCTTCTCTTTGAAGATTTGTTCAAAAAATTTAACTCTGAAATGAAAAAGATTGCTGATCAGGTAATTCCAAAGCAGAGAGCAGCCCAGTTTGATGTAGTGAAGCATATGCGTCAAGATCAGATCACCAATGGCATGGTAAATGCCATCTCTACTGTAAGTGCTATGTTTTATTGCTGCTTGGTGGGGTTTCTCATCGGCCTTAGTAGGGGGTGTGGTGGCTGGGATGAATGAGTGAGTTATTTTTGTCCTGGTGGTTCCAGTATCCTTGGTCAAGAAAACAAAGCTATTAATATTCTTTATAGATTCAAGTGATAAAACTCTCTCATGAATAAAGCTCTAAGAGCTCACTAAGAGGGAGATTATGATCAACATAATAAATTTATATCAATGTATACTACTCTGAAGTCCTACTGAAACAAACGATGAGAACTAAGACATTTTAAATTATCAAAAAACTTCTTGTTTACGTCAGTGATTCATGGTAAATACTTGGCACCTAGATTTATCTGATGTCAAACAACAATATTTGTGATGGAGCTGGTTGAAAAATGCAGAAAAAACGTTGACATTTTTTTGCAAAAAATAATAGTTTCAAAACCTCAAATTTTCAATCTGCTCTAGTTTGTAAATTGAGTAAAACTGAAGATCTGCTACAGCTCTGGACCTTTTTAAAGGGACCATGCTTCTTTTTGTTCACAGGTGATTACAATTAAGAGTAATGATACAGTCTACTGGCTATACCAGGGGACTAGGACTTCTGTGTTCTCTTTCTGTCTGATGTTGACTTATCCTGTAAAACTGGGCAAGTTGCTAGGTGCTTTTTTAAATACTGTTGATCCAAGAACTAAAGAAGTAATTAATTTCAATATGTACATGTAGTTTACTCTGGAGCCCATGTATCTGTTTTCTCTTGGTTAAAAGGATCTGGGCTCAGAGGTGAACCTTGTTCAGATGTTCAACTCGGAAGTTCTGAACAACTTAGAATTGCTTAGGGGAACTGGGTGAAAGCTGGTAACAAGATCAATTCTATAAACTTCTTAGGATGTTTTGATCTCTGGTTGCTTGCTGTTTTCCATCTCAACAAAATTCAAGTAGGAACTTTTTTTATTTTTGCGAAAGCACAATGATGCAACTCCAGATCTGAACCTCAGTTTACCCAACTGTAAAATGAGGTTGCTATGAGGGACACTAAGGTTTAGCTAATAATAGTGAAGCATTTTGAAATTCTTGAATCAATTAATTCTGTTTTTTTAATAGATTTAATTCAAAGTAGTCTAACAGTTAACAATTAAAAAATAACTTTAAATACATATTGCACAACCTTTGGAATTCTTGGCCTTTTTTTCTGCTTAGCATCAGGTTGAGTTTTTCTTCATTTTTTAAAAACAAAATTGGCACTACAAATCATGTGCAAAAACATCTTAGTCTGTAACTAGCAGAGTCCAATTATAAAGCTAATCTTGTGTTTAGTTTTGAGTGTACCAAATATAGTTAAATCTTATAATGCCAATAACTAAAAAAGACTGACAGATCTGTCTTCTAAATCCTAATGGCTTCTTCTAGCAGATGCCAGTTTTTGCATTTGGGCTGACAGAGATAAATCTGCCAACTATTCAGTATATACTATAAATTCTTCCTCCTTCCACTGTCTTAAGAATTTTTTTTCCCACTACCACACAAGCAATTAAAAGCCATCTGCTCTGAACCATTGGAAATAATTTCCAAGGAATAATGCTCATTGTATACTCTTCAGGAAACTAAACAAGTTCTGTTTCCAAGAGTCATGTTATAGTAGAACAAATCTCACCAGAAAGTTTTTAAGGATAATCCCTGAGAACATGGAATAGATCAGCAGATTCATAATTACACCCACAGCGTGTAGAAGAATCCATAGCATTCCTGTTTCAGCTATTTATGTGGTGTTCGTTGATGCTTACTACAGACTTTATATTTAGTTTTCCAAAAGTAAAAGGAGGGGTGGAGGAATAAGTGAAACATGCAGTAATTTTACAGGCTTTAACATTTCTAAATCTGTATGTTTGCAAGCTCTTGGGACAATGAAAAGATATATCATAACCAGGAGTCTCTTTACTCTGAAAGACCATGCTTTTCTTATTTGTTATAGGAATGTTATTGTACTGTTTCATCTATATTTACATACTGTCACCTGCCACTCATTTTTCTGGACAGTGTTAAGTTTGCATAGTTTCTAAAGGTCCATACAACTCCTCAAACTAGGCTGCTTCTCCTTCATTTAAGTGCCTGCCAAGAGAATTATTCTTCTCCGGCTCGGGTGAGGTTGAAGAGCAAGAATACACAGAGTGGGCTATCAAGATCAGATCCTGAAGAAGAACAAGTAGTGACTGGATTAGTCAGAGTGACCAGAATTTGAGGTTGAGTCAATGGGACTCTTCTTCTCTGTAGTAGAAAGAGTGAGGAAGAAATATATGCATTCTAAATGGCGAATGGCTTAAGGAAGCCAAAAGGTGGAACATATGCAGTCACCCTTTCCTCAGTAAGGTTTTGCTCCTCAGACAGCTCATTCAGTGAGGAGAAGGTGTTGTCTGAATAAGAGTGCAAAAGTCTGCTAAAGAAACACAGGAGTATTTCTTCCTGCCTGAAATGTTCAAGTCTGTGAAACACAGAGTAGTTGTGGCTCTTGGCCTCCAAACTGAGACTGAGGAGTTGAATCCTGTAGCCACAATGTGGCTTATTCTGTATTGCCCAAAGTACCATGAAATGCCATTCATGCCTCTGTGGAAAACCTCATTCAGAGACTAGGGACATCTAGAAAAGGATTGCCTAATACCAATATGGCAAGTTTTGTGCACTTCCAATGGAAAATATTGCTCCTTTAGTCTACTCAAAGTAGATGTAGCAATGGTGGCCCACATCCAAGACTTCATTCCTGATGAAGGAGGACTTCCTCTACGAGGACCTTATGGATTGTAAGATTGTGCCTTACTTCAAGCTTCATCAGTTTCCACATGCTTCTCCTGGGCAGCCATTGCCTAAATTAAGGAACTGAACTAAGGTCCCAAAAGACAAAATAATCTAGTCTGATCACCAAGTGTCCTGGTCATGTCCTTCATCACAGCCAGGAAATAGCTTTGCACTTCAGAGATATGTAGGCAAAGTAGCCACAAGGTTTGGCTCAGTCTTCTGGACAGTGAGAAAATGAATAACATGGTAACAACTCTAACTTTAAGAAGCCCAACAAACTACTCTCTGAAGTGATTTCAGGCAACTAGGTCCTAAACTAAGTCAAGAATTTCTTTTGCTAGCATCCACTGAAAGAATTCCCTAGAAAGAACACAGGTTTCAACAGAGGCAATCTTGAGGAAGATACAGCAGAGAAGGATATGTATGCCATATTTCCAACCAGCTAGTCCTATACCAGAAGCCTGATGACAGCTAGGGTAAGCAGACCTACATAATTAGTGATGGAATCTTTCTTTTCAAAATGGAATAGAACATGCTATATCCAACAAGTGGATTCTGGAAACTCCCCACAGAGATTACGTCCCAGACCTTGTGCTGAATTTAACGGGTTCATATAGTCTCCCAAATCCAGGAATTTGCAGAAATGCTGCAATCTGTTCTGTGCCATAGAATACCTAATGTCAATAGAGAGTTTGGAGTCTGTCCAACAGGGGAACAAAGTAGGCTCTTGGTAATATATCTTTGTTCGCCCCAAGATATCAGAACAATATTGGGCTTGAAGTTCCTTAGCAAAATATTAAGTATTTGAAGTTCCACAAAGACATTTCATTCCATAGCTGCAGTAATCCTGAGGATATCATGATGTTGATAGACTTGACAAAGCCTATATGAAAATCACAGTTTATTCCTCTGCTTCTATTATGACAGACCATATCAATACAAGAACACATCTGATTGGACTCTTTTCTGCCCCCAGAGTCTTTAAGAAAGTGTGGTCCTCTATAGTTTTGGTATCTATTTTAACCTATCTGGGATGACATTCTCATCAAGCCAAATGCAGGAGGGACTTGGAGCTGATTGTGGAGGCCAAGATAAAACTTCTGTTAATTCACCGATTTGTGGTTAGCTGCAAGGAAAATGCAGTCACAGTTAAAAGTTCACCAGCAAGTACTGTTATATGTCAACAAAGACAACAGGTTTCTGCCCTAAGAAGAATTCTTGAAGACCAAGAGATCTAGTGAGTCAAACACAGATGACAACAAAGGAATCAACTGTACATAATCTGCTCAGACTATGAAGTGTGGGTCTCTCATCCCCATAGATCTTTCCAAGTCCTTCTTGACACGATTGCAAAAATTCATGCTGGATCACTAGCTCCCTTCCCACTCAAACATGAAGAAGAATCTCTCCCTACTTGAGGGTATGACTACACATCAACTGGGAGATGTAGTTCCCAGCTCAGGGAGACATACATGCGCTAGCTGAGCTCGAGCTAGCGCCTAAAAATAGCAGTGTGGCAGAGGTTGGGCAGGATAGTACTCTGGCAATGAGCCCAAGCCACTGCCCATGCTGTTGTGGACACACTATTTTTAGCATGCTAGCTCTACCCAAGCTGAGGCTTGCACCTCCCAGCTGCTGTGTAGACATACCCTAATAGACTGAAGAGAAGTGGATGGGGGAAATGCAACATGTATGTGGTGATTCAGGAAAGAGCAGTTAGTCCAATGCAGGACAGCAATTGCCACCGATGCCAACCTGACCCAAACTGTTCAGTCTAGGTGTGGTAGTCACAACCAGAGGGAAATGCGTTAGCTGGCTTAAACTCTGTTTGATGTTTGCTTCCGGCGACATCCGTCTCTGAGGTATTACTAGTGATACTCTTGCCAGAGATTAAGAAATCGGTCTGTTTTACTGAGAGAGAGAGTGAATGTTTTGCAGTCCTGACCTTTCCTAATTCTGGGGTAATTTTCAGCACAGCACGCTCAGGTTGTAAATTTAGATCACTGGTCTCCTTCAGGCAAAAGTAACTTGTGCATAGTTGAATTAGTGGTACAGTGTCTTTCCTACATGTTTATAGCAAAGGTAATTGTTTTCAAAATTAAAAACCGGGACACTTCCGTGGTGTGGTGGTTCTTCTTTTCTTTTTCTTTCTTTTTCTTTTTTTCCTTTGGTTTAAAAGACTCCTATAAAGTGCAAAAGTACATTTCTTTAAAAAATAAAAAAAAAGTCCTGGTGTTGCTGTCATCAGCTTCCTACTTGACAGCAACGTGTGTATTTGCCAAGGTGGAGGATTTCCCCCCCTCATTCCTCCTCCTCCTCCAGTATCTTAGTGTTTATGAATGAGTTTATCATATGACACGGAACAAGTGTTAATATTGAGTTGAGCAAAAGAACAGCTTTGATGGTGTCTACACTCATTTGACTTTCCTCTTCAATCCAAGCACTTAATCACACTGACTGTTCATTCTCCTGGAATGTTCCTGGTAAACACAGAACAAATTCTGTTTGGTACAGTGTCGCAGATCCACAGGATCAGTGCTATGCCCCCAGTTTTTGAACAGTCTCTAGGACATTGGTGTGCAACCTGCGACTCGTCAGGGTAATCCGCCGGTGGGCTGCAAGACCATTTGTTTACATTGATGGTCCACAGGCACAGCTGCATGCAGCTCCCAGTGGCCGCAATTCGCTGTTCCCAGCCAATGCGAGCTGTGGGAATAGACTATGCAATTTAGACCCTAGCCTGGGGAATATCTTTAGATGCAAATAAGGAAGTAGAAGGTTGTTTATAAAATGCACAGCATCTGCAATGCAGAGATCCTCAATTGGTTTGTCAGAAATATTCTAAAACAGTGATACTGGGATGGAGGCTCAAGAGCTGCAAGTGGCTCTTTAACATGTCTCCTGCGACTGTTTGCAGCACATGATGGTAAAACACTAAGGATTTAATTATTAACCAATCAGGATGCTTTTACTCTATTGATAAAATAATACTTGGTCAGTTATTTTGCTGTGAGAATAGCATATATACATAAAAATAGTAAATAAAACAATGAATTCCAACTCCTGTGGCTTCTTTTGAATAATGTTGATGGCTGATTTGGCTCCTGAACCACTGAGTTCTGAGTGTCACTACTCTAAAAGAAATATGAGTGGTCAGGATAAGGGGTAAATGATGGTAGCATTTTGAAAGAATACATGTTTTCTTTGCTGTGTAGGGAAATTGGTCACTGAAAAGATTCAAAATGGACCGCCAAGGTGTGACACAGGTGTTGTCCCGCTTGTCTTATATATCTGCTCTGGGAATGATGACAAGAATCTCTTCTCAGTTTGAAAAGACAAGAAAAGTGAGTGGCCCCCGATCTCTTCAGCCATCTCAGTGGGGTATGCTTTGCCCATCAGACACTCCTGAAGGAGAGGTAAGGAACTTGCGTTTTATTTCCCTCACTTTTCCACTCACCCCCAACACCCAGGGAGGCAGGCAGGCACAGTGTCTTTTGAACCAGACAGTCCTATATCAGAAGATCAGCTTTGCTGACAATGCTATGGGGAAGAGAAATTGCCCTTCATTACCCCAAAGGGCTGACTCCACAACTCAGGTGAAGCTCCCAGTAGCATCACAAGTTCTCCTAACCCTCCTGTGAGATCAGCACTTAATTCATTGTTTTACCTACTTTGCCCTATTCTAGGATCTTTTGCAGTCTTTGGCTGATGCTTGAAGTTCAGTTTCTTCCTATACTGCTCTACTTCTTCCCCATCCACAAAGTCATTCTTTCCTTCTTCCCTATACTCTCACTTTTTCTGTTCCCCAAGGTCTATCCCCTTTCTTTCCCACAGTGGAGGAAGGCCTGGTGCTTTTGCTCCTGGAGGTGGGACAGATAGCTGAGTTTCCCCTTTCCCAGTGCTTTCCGTGCTTAGCTGAGCCCCTCTCCCAGCTCCTACTGCAGGATGCAAGGAAACACTGAGTGCCCAGCTTGCTAAGTCTCAGCATCCTGCTTACCTAAGAGCCTAGATTTGGCAGGCTACCACTGAGAGACTGGTAACGTTTTCCCTTTTAAAATTCACAAGATGGAGCTGCAAGTAAGCACTAATCCCCACCTCTGCCACAGACTTTCTGTGAGACCTGGAGTAAATCATTGACTCTTTCTGTACGTTGGTTCCCAGTCTGTAAAATGGGAATAATTATTTGTTTTACCTATTTAGATGTTAAGCTCTGTGGAGCAGCGACTGTTTCTTTCTATGTGCCTACAGCACATTGCACAATGGAGCTCTGAATCTTGGCTGCTGCCTCTAAGTATCACGGTCCTAATTTAAAAAAAAAATAAAAAAAGGTTGAAGGGGGCATATTCAGAGACACTATTGTCTATTCCTCCACTTCAAGTGAAGAGCTAAGGGATATGGGGATGTGCCGTCTGATCCCCAACACAGTCCTCTCTCATTGCACTCTCCACTTCTTGTTATGGTAGATGTCTTTTTGGCTGAGGTGAGCTGAATGGGACTCTATATGGAGCTCTTCATCTGGATTTGCAACAGAATGACCTCAGGCATTGTCTTCTCTTTGGAAGCTCATCTTGCTCCCCCTACCAGCCAGGGCTGAAGGGTCCAAAGAGTCTTAAGCTCTTATCCCTTTATGCTGTAAATGGATGTGTCTTACTATTGTGAGATTGCCATGTCAGCCTGAGCCTTAGACTTTCAGAGAAGAGGTTATTGTAAATAATTTGTGAATATTACAGAAACTGCTGTAGTTAGTGAAGAAAAATTTCTTCACTAATTCTTAAAGCAACAAAATCGTAAAACTATCTCACCAAACCATTGATAGTGGGAGTAAATTGTTTTGATACAGTGCCTGATAGGAGTGCTGGACTTTCCAGCACTAGAAGATAAGCAGGATGAACCATTTGCATTAAATAGGTGAAGTGATTTGCTGAAATGTCCAAGTATTATATAATTTAAGATGTTTATTTTCTTAAAGCTTACTTTGTGGCATATGTGATGTCAGATACCTTCATGTGGACAAAACAGCTTTTGTTATGATTCCTTTAAAAGCTGCCATTTTGGCGCTGTACTTTTTTTTTATATTGATTACAATGAATAATATGAACATACATTTGGCATCCTAACAAGTTATTGTCACATTGGTTAATTCTAATTTCACCAGTGAAATCCTAATCTTAAATACATAAAAAACAGACCTACATATAGGATAAAAGAACAGATGAGTTTTCAGCCATACTAAAGGCCTATATTACATATTTTCAAATTCTTTAATAATGCTGAGTCATTTTTTTCAATTGTATTTCTTTAAATGATGCATTATTCTATTTCAGAGTAACTTTTATATGGAGAGATAAATAAGGTCTATTTTATATCTTATAGTTTAGCACTTTTCAAAATAAAATTTGATCTCAGTAGGAATTAAAATAGTTGCATATATCTTGTATTTTACATAATTTAATTCTACTACACTGTAATAGTTTGAAAAATAGCTGCAGCTTTGCAGTCACACTTCTAGAATTCAAAATTGAAGATTTTGAATTTAAAAACATAGAATTTCAGTGTGATGATTAGAATGTACTTTCTATTTATTTTTTTTTTCTTCTCAGATTCTTTTGTAAGCCATTTTTTCCTAGAGGGAATTATTTTGTATCCAACCTCATTTCTATCACTTATGTTGTAAAACAGGTTGTATGTACTTACAGAATTATGTTACAAACTGCACTGTTTTTAATATCAGTATATGTGCTTTGGAATAACTTGTTCATATTTGTTTTTTAGGCTTGTGGTTTGGTTAAAAACCTAGCTCTGATGACTCACATTACTACGGATATGGAAGATGGCCCGATTATTAAATTAGCCAGTAACCTTGGAGTAGAAGATGTAAACTTACTATGTGGAGAAGAACTTTCATATCCAAATGTGTTCCTTGTCTTCCTTAATGGTATGTAACTTCCCATCAGTCTTGCTACATCTTGACACAGATATAGGGGGGGCAAACTTTAAAAATTGTTCAGCATCTTTTTTGATCACAATCAAGTGCAGATGCAGTTTTTCATGTACCAATTTCAAGTGCAAATGTTTTGATATCTACTTGACTGCTCCTACCGATAGAGTTGACCGTCCAAATGATGGCATTTAGTCATCTGTAGTTGTTGTTTATGCCCTAAAAATTATGACCACAGTTCATTGTGGCTGCAGAATTTCTGGCACAAAACTGGAGGCTGTGTTAAAGCCGCCTTAAATATTGGCTCTTAAATGGTACCTAACATTACTGTATGAAACATGCACACGGACACGCTTTAAATTCCACACCGATTGTGATATTATCTGGAATGTAATGCTATGCAGGGTTTGAAGTCCTAATTTTTATTTTGTTATAAAGTTAGCATTACTGTCCTCTTGAAAAATATTTTTATCTTTGTTGGGGAGAACTCCCATCCTAGAATCATAGAAATGTAGGGCTGGAAGGGACCTAAAGAGGTCATCTAGTCCACCACCCTCAGCACTCCCTACACCATCATGGATAGTTACAAAAATTCACCTAGGAGAATAGGCCAGCTTCTTTCTTTTTTGCTCATTGGATGGACATGTGTCTTTAAAAAATGCATATTATGCACATACACATTGACTTGAAGTCTGTTGTCTAAATCCTCATTTAATATTATATCAGTCTCACCATTTGTGATACTAACAGATTAAAAGGTATGAAACAAAATTTTCTCTTTGTCATTCAATAACCACTTTTCAGACATCCAGTATTTGGTCTCTTTTGGTAACAAAAAGGCCTCATTTACATTTTGAATTCAGAGTTTAGAAGATGGAGATAAACAAAAGGTTTTTTTGTTTTTGTTTTTTATACCCTGTCCCTCTCTCCAGAAAAGATTCCTCAAGAAGTAAAATGACTTCCTTTGCTTTTCTGTGTGTGTTTTGTAAAGGCTAATGAACCATGCACATGTTACACTTCACCTAGATTATAAATGGGGTTTTATAACAGAAATGCTGACTCATTTACTTTTCCTAGTTCACAGCTTCTGTGGAATATGGTAGCAATGTCTTTTGCAGAGATAAGTAGCATTCCTAAAAATAGAAAATACACAATTAAATGAGAGCAAAAGACTTTCACTATTAAATCTACAATTTTGCTTTTTTCAGTGCTTAAAAATTTGACTTGCAGACCACTGACACATGTTAGATTTGAACCAGTGACCTACAAAGAAAAAAGGGTCCCTATCCCATTACCAATCTCTAGCTATTGTTTGTTCATTTAAAAAAAAAAACTGCTCTGAATTCCAAGTACCTGCACCATTTCTTTTTATGTTCTATGATGATCTCAATTCTGCTAGGTCTTTAAAAGTACATTTTTACACTATTGTCTGCAGAGATGATGACAAAATGCTTATGTCCATCCTTATTCAGCAAAGCAGTTAACATGCATGCTAAAAGCTTTGCTAAATATGAATGATTTGTTGAATTGGGTCTTAAAAAGGAAGTTCTAGTGCTATGGTGTGCAGTTACCTTAATGTAAATATTTGGGGGGGGGGGGGAGAGTGTTAATTTCTTAAGTCATCATAAATATTTCTGGGTTAGTCCCTCCCACGTACACTGCCAAAGAGCTCTTGAGTTCGAGTCTTCAGAAACTGTACATGAAAAGGCTAATTTTGTAGGCATACTGAATAGGAACTCATTAAAATGAAACTGGAATGAGCACATCATTTTTTGTTCAAGATGCTGTGGAGAAATTGATAGAAATATATTGGTAGAGTTGGTAGACAATTTTTGAATGAAACTGTTTCTATGGAAAAGTAGATATTTTGTGAACAAACAAAAATTATTGTGGAAAGTGTCTGTGTTCCTTGAAATAAATTGGTGGTTTTTTGGTTTTTATTTTTGTTTTGTTGGAGGAAAAACCTAAAATTTTCAGACAAAACCAAAATATTTTGGGGGTTTTGACTTGAGAATGTTTTGGTTTCTTGATGAAAAGCTGAAATTTTTCAGGTATGTCTACCAAGCAATGGGGAGTGAGTCTCCCAGCCCAAGTAGACAGACTCATGCTAGCTCTGCTCAAGGTAGCATGCTAAAGATAGCAGTGTGGACGTTGCAGCCCAGGTGGTGGCTCAGGTTAGCTGCCTGAGTCCAAGCTCAGATGGCTAGCCAGAGCTACTGCCCTTGCTGCAATGCCCACATAGCCTTGCTTGAGCTAGCGCACTAAAAATAGCAAACTCTGGTTTGTCTGTACCCGGCATGGGAGGCTCATTCCCAGCTGCAGCGTAGACTCACCTTATAGGTATTTCCTGTCACATTTAAGAAGGGAAGGAGCTTATAAAACATTAATCATAAAATGTTCATTTTCTTGAACAGGTAACATCCTTGGTGTCATTCGAGACCATCCGAAACTAGTTCACACGTTTCGGCTAATGCGGCGAGCGGGTTATATCAATGAATTTGTTTCAATCTCCACGAATCTTGCCGACAGATGTGTCTACATTTCCTCTGATGGAGGAAGATTGTGCAGGTAAACTTCTGTGATGACTGGGTGACTAGTCAGACTGGTAAGGGATTCTGTCACTGTCTGCCCTGCCCCTGTAACCTTTGGGGCCTCTGTGCTGTGCAGCTATGGCTCAGGTCTCTAAACCTACCCACAGCATAAGGTCTCACCCCCTAGGCTCTTGCAGGATGACACCAACAGTCCTTTCAGTCCCAAGACTCCCCAAATTTGTCCTCCCTGAGTTCTTAATTACCAGACACTTGAACTGTTCCTCTCGGATTTGTTACTCCCAAGGTGTGAAACCAGCCCCCCAGATACCAGCTTGCTTTGGCATACATATTCCACACTGTTTACACACCAGAGACCTGCTTGGGGTGAAAATCAACAAAACATTTAATAGAAAAACCACAGCTTCAAAGATCAACTAATAAGGGAGAGCAAACACGTACAAGTAATACAGAAAATAAACATAAAGATGCAACATTAGGCTTTACACTTCCTTATTAGACAAAATCTCTTTTCTAATATAAATTGCCTATTTCCGTAACCGTTTCTCAGCATACCCCCTAGCTATAGGAAGGATCCAGTGTTCATGGACAGCCTCCTTCCTCGAGACTGCCCCCCCCCCAAATTCTGGATTTAAAAACTTCAGTCCCAAGTCTGTTTTAAAAAGATACCCTCCTCATCCATGATGACTCATAGTTATTCAGTGTGGGGAAAATTCCCTTTTGGCTTGATAGCCAGGATGTCTTCATGTTGTCTCATTAACTCTGGTAGTCCATCATTGTTTCGTCTCAAGTTGGACAATGAATGGTTACTTGAAGCTGGTTTCATGTAAACATCTGGCTTGGGGAGATCCCCTCCCTGCCTCACTACTTACTCCAACTACAGCAGAACAGTTTTAGTACAGATTATGAGCACAGTTTTCTATATTCATAAATACATAGATTCATAACCACATTCCATATGTTTATCTCCTAATGCAGTGGTCCCCAACCTTTTCGTTTGGCGGGCACCAGACGAAGGACTGTGGTGGCGGTCGAGCATCTGCCAAAATGTCGCCGAATTTCTGCGGCATTTCAGTGGCGACGCCTCCCGATGACGTCGCTGCTGAAATGCTGCCTAAATTTGGCGGCATTTCGGCGGATGCTCAACCGCTGGCCAGGACGCGGGAGCATTTAGATGCCCGGTGCCCGTGGGCACCACGTTTGGGGACCCCTGTCCTAATGACTATCAAGTTCAGAACATTACGAGCTTTCACAAGACCTTTCTTGTATACTTTGCATACTGTATTATTGTAGTATAAATCGTTTAGTTCACCTGCTCACTTCGGGGATTTAAATCTTTTGTTCTCCCCTTGGGGTATCTGGACCCTGATTGTCACAACTTCTCACCAAAAATCTTTCTAAAGAACGTAACTTAATTATCCATTACATACTGTGTGTCTTTTAGGCTCAGGTTTTCAAAGTTGCCTATGGGGTTTTAGGCACCCAATCCCCATTCCATTTCAGTGGGCTTTGAGGACCTCTGGCTCCTTTGAAAGTCTCAGCCTTTAATGTAGGATAAATGTGCAATTGAGTAAATGAAGATTAAAAAACAAGCTGCTGCTCGAATAGATGACTCTGAACTCTGAACAGAAGTGAAAATAAAGTAAAAATATCCCTCGTACCACCCAAGGAAATAAAATGTTAGCAACTTTGGTATGAGTATATTTGAAATACTGTCACTTTTTTCTTTTTTTTTTTTTCCTGTTTTTATAAGAAATGCACAGGTCGCAGTCCTGCAGCAAGATGTGCATAAGTACCCATAAGGTACCCTGTTGTCTTCAGCATCACATTGCAGGATCAGGGCTTTATTTTAATTGTAACTAGTTATTTTGAAATAAGTCGATCTCCTTTGGGCTAGATCAGGGGTCAGCAGCCTTTCAGCAGTGGTGCGCCGAGTCTTCATTTATACACTCTAATTTAAGGCTTCGCGTGCCAGTAATACATTTTAACGTTTTTTAGAAGGTCTCTCTATAAGTCTATAATATATAACCCAACTACTGTTATATGTAAAGTAAACAAGGTTTTCAAAATGTTTCAGAAGCTTTATTTAAAATGCAGATCTTATCAGTTTAGTGTGATCCTTGCCCTTGCTTTTCCTTGCTGAGTTTTCCAGTGTCAGGCACATATTTGGATACTTTAAGCTGCACACAGGCTTCTGAGTGGTCACTTGAAATCTGTCAGAAAATTCTGATTCCGGTTCTTGCGTGTACTTTCCAACCTCATCGACACTGACAGTGCAACGTGTCGATAGCTCTTTTATGAGTTGGGAGTAGCGGAAAGTAGAAGTTTTGAATATCCCTGGAAAAAACTGCTAGTTTCACAACAAATGCTTTCCAGGCTTCATAAAGATCCAGAACTGCACCCTGGAGACAGAGTTTGAGTTCATTTAGGTGAGCGATGATATCAGTTAGAAACATGAGCTTACACAGCCATTTGTCATCATCCAGTTTGGGGGTAGTTTTGCTCTTCTTCCGACAAAAAGGCCTTGATTGCATCAAAACAGTTTACAAAGTGCACCAAAACTTTGCCACAACTTAGCCACCGAATGTTGCTGTGAAGTGGGATGTTGTTATAAGCTCTGTCCATCTCTTCTAGCAGTGCTTGAAATTGTCGGTGAGTCAAAGCAGATCGAGCAACAAGGAAATTCACAATTCGCACCACTGTATTCATCATATTATTAAGCTCTGAATTAGAAATTTTAGCACACAGGTTTTCTTGATGGATGGTACAGTGACATTTGACTGTCGGATGGCCAATTTGATCTTCAAGTAACTTTACAAATCCCTTCTGTTTTCCGACCATGGCAGGAGCACCATCTGTTGTCACACAATATTCTTCTGATGTCAACTCCTCATTGTTCAAAATGGTTTACAAAACTTTCCAGTATGTATATCTTCCCCCTTTGTTGTGCAAAGCAGGGGTTTTAGGCAACAAAGTTCCTCCTGGATTTCATCGGAAGCATAGTATCTTGCATCAGCTGCCAAATGTGGAACATCGTTTATATCCACACTCTCAACTGCAACACTAAACACTGCTGTGTCTTTCAATGCAGTCGTCTGCTTTTCCTTAATGTTTTCTGCCATTTCACTTATGCGTCTCAACTGTTCTGGCAGAAATGGGCAGTTCTTTTATTCTAGATATGATTGTATCTTTATTTGGCAAATCATTGAACAAAAATCTCTGAACTGCTGAGAAAAACTTCATATATATTCCCCATCTGTAAATGGCTTTCTGTTTTTAGCAATGCACTGTGCAATCTTGTAACTTCCTTCTGTAGCTTGATTTTTACTTAAACTTAAGCTTTTAAAAACACTACTTTGCTTCTCATAGGCTGCTACTGCCTTTTTGATTGATTTCAGTCTTGTCTGCTTCATCGAGAAGTTTTCTCATGCTTTGTTTCAAGACGTCGTCAAACACTTGATGTGCGACAAACAACACTTTCATAACAGAAAGCACAAATAGCACGGTCCTTCTTTTCAATAAACCCAAATGCATCTGTCCAAGCAGGCTGAAATGATCGGACATCTAGCTTCACTTTCTTAAGAGCTGCCATTTTGTCAAATGTTCCCTTCAACTCTCAGTGGGGAAAAAAATGGCGATAGAAGGCAGGCACAAGGTCAAATGCAATGTGGTCTGAGATAAGCAATTTTAAGATGGGGGTGCTGAGCTGCACCCCCTCTTCCCTTGTGTGCAGCCCTCACTGTCCCAGGCTGGGAACAGTGGGCCACAGCAGGGAGGCTGAAGAGCAGTGATCCAAGGCCAGGAGAAGAGCCCAGGGTGGCCTGCAGGGACTCCAGGCCAGAAAGCAGGCTGAGCAAGGCTGGAGATCTAGACCTGGGCTGGCAGAAGGTCAGCAACTGGAACCCCAGATTGGCAGCTGAGGTGAGTGAGCTGGCCCCGGTGGGGCTGAGCAGGGCCGCAGGCCTGGACCCTGTCTGGAAGGGCGCCTGCGCAAGGTAAGTGGGGCTGCCATGGGGGGGACCCTGGCTGGCAAAGAACTAGCAGCAGGAATCCCAGAGTGGCTGCAGACTGAGTGGCTCAGCCCGCCGTAGCTCTGGGGTTTCAGCCGTGGGCTCCTGCCAGCTGGGGTCTCAGCCCCCTGCCAGCCTGGGGTTCCTTTCCCCAGGCCAGCTGTGGGTGCTGAGTGGGACTGGCAGAGGGTACCTGGCTGGCAGGAGCGGGCAGCAGAAAGCACCAGAGCGGCAGCAGGCTAAGCAGCTCAGCCCACCCCGCGTGCCATTAAAAATTGGCTCGTGTGCCACAGGTTGCTGACACCTGGGCTAGATAAAGGTGTCGAAGGGATGTACTTATTTGCTTTCATTAGAAGAAAACATGTCACACTATTTTGACTTATTTCTGTAGTTCCCATTTGACAAACATAAATGAAAAACTTTTCTGCCGCGAGAAACTTACAATTTACATTTGAAAGAGAGCACTTGAATTCAACACATAACAATGTGCTAGGGAAGGGAGAGAGGTGGGTTGCCAAAACAAGCTGGGGCAGGAAGACACGGACAAGAACATCTTACAGAAAGGTAACAATGTTTTGAGACTGTAAATAGTTATAGTAATTTTAGTTCAAATACATATTATTCATGTAACGGTGGTGCCTAAAGACCCTCTCACATCAGAGCCCCCTTATGCTAGGTACTTCCATACATAATAAAAGGTGTTCCCAGCTCCAAAGAGTTTAGGGTCTAAAAGACAAGACACAACAGAGGGGTGAACAAACAAGAAGGGAGGGCAGAGAGAGGATGAGGTAATAATACAAGCACAGTTTAGCTTGGGCTAACTGTGTGCACAGTTCATAGGTAAGTCAATCAGCAGCAGTACTCATGCCTAAAAGTGGCAATCACCTTGTCTAGTAGTGGTAGCTTTCTTTTAAAAACCAAACATGGTGGTTGATACAATTTGAGGCTTTCCAAAGCCTCAAAAATCGTTCCATCATCAGTAGGTTTGTGAGCCGGCAATAAGTCAGACCTGTCAGGGATGGTTGAGTAGTATCCGCAGACAGGAATGAACTCAAAGGCAGAGAAATTAACTCTCCAATTCAAACACTACGAGTACAAATCAAACTTCAGATCTAGCGGGCTGACAAAACCATCTGATCTGTGTTCCAACTAAAAAAAGCCAACATCAAGTGAAATAATGTGGATGTCGAAGAAAACTTACCCAGTTCACTTTCCTGTGAGGTTTTTTCCCTTTGCAATTGTTCAGATCCTCCTCTTAACAATTTAAAAGTGCTCATTAGCCCTCAGACAGTTATTTGGACTTCAGAGCAGACTGCACAAGTATCTTGTACTTATTTGCTGCACTCTGCAAGAGCAACTTGTCCAAATAGCAACAGCCCTTGACGTTTTGATCTTGCATGCCATTCTTTGTGTCAGTGTTTCCTCGTGGTGGTGAAGCTTCCAGAGATTCATGTGCTGCTAAAAGTTATAGATTAATCTACTGCAGCACATAGTGAATGCTCTTTGTATTTTATATCATTTTAGGTAATGGTTAGTAGCAAAATGTGTTCTATTCAAACTTAAATATATATTTGTTGAGCGCTGATTGTGCTCAGCGCTGAACAAAATACTGATATGTAAACACCTCCTCTCAAGGAGCTTACAACTATTTTTAGTCTGGTACTGTTGAGAAAATTTAAATATTTCAAAGCAACCAATTTAATAATTTTGTAGATTAAATGTATCTACTTCAAATGTAGTTCTAAACTTTATTGTATTATGTCATATGTATCTTTTAAAAGTAACATTTGTTTATACTCTGTGGGGAAGTTGTATGATGCATAGATTTCTTGCACTGGTAATATAAAATTCAGATTTAAAACAATCCAAGTTAATAGCCTGGCTAATTATAGCTGCATAAATACATTAACTAAATGGCAGATAAATCTACTTACACTTCTACTTCTTTTAAATGAGTACCGTGTTTAAGATGATGTGTACTTCTACGCCTGCACTTGGTTTCCAAAAGTGGATTTACAAACCAGCTGTCATATGCATTGAAGTTACCTTTAATTTATATTTATATTAATTCTGTGTATATCCACTCCAACATTGCTTTTTCCAATTTAGACCCTATATAATTGTAAAGAAGCAAAAACCTGCAGTTACAGACAAGCATATGGAAGAACTTGCTCAGGGATACAGGTAAATTACTCAACAGGACTGTCTGGCCCCCACTCCTCTCCATCTGTAAACGTAATAACAATATGCCTTGACTGAATTAAGAGCTCTATTGTGATATTGCAATGCTGGTTAGATGTTTACGGGAGAAGTCTGCTCTCACATCTGAATGAAGAATCAGAATAGCAGATATGTTCTGCTTTTTAAATCGAATACAAAAAAGTCATGACTCTTCTTCTGCTATTGATTTGAGGTTGTGATATGTGGTTATTAGAATAAATGTATAACCTAAATTTTTAAAAGCAACAAGTGACTTCTGGTGCCTGATTTGAGACCCCTTAGAGAGTCTTTCAGTAAATGCTGAGCACCCGCTGTCTGAAAATCAGGCACCTTTTAATCATGAGTGTGAGCTTGGGCTCTCAGAAATTGAGGCATTAAAAATCACTGATCACTCTTGAAAGAGTACACACATGTTTGAGAGAGACAGTGTATAATATATATATTTATACATATATAAGCATCTCAGTTCAGTTTCTAATCAGTTTTGCAAAATCATGAAAATTTGTTAGTCCATCCACAAAATATACTTACCTTTATGATATGATGAAAATATTAAAGCTATTTTAAAAAAGAATCCCCCTGAAGCAAACAAGTAAGATTGTTTTATCTGCTTCAGATATTTAGAGAGAATTTTCTCTCAGATCTGTGTAACTCGGTGCAGATAAGGACCACTTGTTTAGTTTGCTTTCCTTACAAAAGTCCATTCCTTTGAGTAACTTTAACTTTATTTTTGCATATGAATAAAATGTTTCTCAATGTGTGCCTTTTTTGGCAATTACAGGAATTTTGAAGATTTTTTGCATGAAGGCCTAGTTGAATATTTGGATGTGAATGAGGAAAATGACTGCAACATTGCACTGTATGAACATACAATTACTAAGTAAGTGTACATTCAGACTAAATACTGTTACAATAAAAATATATATATTATAGCCTTCTTCCTTTCTGTTCTCTGAAATGTAAGTTCATTAACTATGTGTAAGGCCCTACCAAATTCACGGCCATGAAAAAAGTCATGGACTATCAAATCTGGTCTTTCGTGTGTTTTTACCCTATCCTATGCAGATTTCATGGGGGAGACCAGTGTTTCTCAAATTGGGGATCCTTCCCAAAAGGGAGTTGCAAGGGGATCAGAAGGCTATTTTAGAGGGGTTGTGATATTGCCACCCATACTTTTGTGCTGCTTTCAGAGTTCAGTGACCGGAGAATGGTGACTGTTGGCTAGGCACCCAGCTTTGAAAGCAGCACCCCACCAGCAGCAGCGCAGAAGTAAGGGTGGCAATACCATACCATGCCACCCTTACTTCTGCACTGCTGCCTTCAGAGCTGGACGGCCAGAGAGTGGCAGCTGCTGACTGAGGGCCCAGCTCTGCAGGCAGCACTGCATAGGTAAGGTTGGCAATACACACTATGACACACCAGGCCATCCTTACTTCTGTGCTGCTGCTGTTGGCAGTGGCTCTGCCTTCAGAACTGGACTCCCAGCCAGCAGCTGCCACTCTCCAGCTGCCCAGCTCTGAAGGCAGCACCACCACCAGCAGCAGCGCAGAAGTAAGGGTAGAAGCACCACAAACCCCTCTACAATAATCTTGTGGACCCCCGCACCCCCCACCTCCTTTTTGGGCCAGGACCCCTACAATTACCATGAAATTTCAGATTTAAATAGCTGAAATCATGAAATTTATTATTTTTTAAATTCTATGACCATGAAATTGACCAAAATGGACCATGAATTTGGTAGGGCCCTAATTATGTTGTGATGTTGCTGTTTCCACACCAAGCTCTTGCTTATGCTTATAACAGTATACAAGTAGGAGATAATAGAAGCTTAGGAAACAATTTGTGATTACACCAAACCTAAATCATCTATGAGATAGTCACAAATAAGTGAATTTAGTGTTTGATTTTTTTGTGAGAAATTAAGTTTATAAATTCTAACCCACAAAAACATGGAATATGTGATTTTTATCAGAGAGAGTTTTTCATGATCTCTTATACTCATAATTGGCCAAACCATTAAATAATTATGCAGGTCATCCAAACCGCTCCTGATAAAACTTTTATACCGCACCATTATGCATCCTGTTATACTCTGGAATGTCCTTAGAGAGCTTTTAATGGGGTGTTTTTTGTTTTTGTGTTTTGTTGTGTGGTGTGTTTTTGTATTTTTAAATCCATCCACATCTAAAGCCAGGCACCTTATTTCTGTACTTCAGAGTTTCTAGACCGTGATTGCCTATTTGTGGCCAAAGAGCATGAAAATTAAAACAACCTTCTTTCCATACTACTAATTCACACTTTCTCAGGCTTTTATTGAGCTGAGAATATCCTATTGACTCAAAAACCAGGTCTAATATATCCCAAGTTACCTCTCTGAAACATCTTTGTCATATACGCTGCATGATTTTTACAATTCTTCAAGGGTATGTCTACACTGCAATATAAGACCAGGGTTAGTGGGACTCTAGTCAGTGGGCCCATGTTAGGGAACCTTGAGCTTGAGCATCTATGTTGTATTTTAACCCTGAGGTTAGAATTTTCTGACGCCTACTCGAACCTTGGGTTCTGGCATCCACACGGCACCGCACAGACCTGAGTCAAAGTAACCATGTCCCAGAGTCTGTACTGTGACTGGAGGGGGTTGGAATGGATCACACTGAGAATGCCATGCTCAGAGCAAACTGCCAGAAACAGGGCAGACAGTACCCAATAACTGGTGGTTTATTCTTTAATTAGATTCACCACACCAGTAACAAAAGATCTTCTGCAGCACCACACTGGTTAACCAAACAGGGTCCCCTCTAGGCATTCCAGCCTTTGGCTCCCATCCCAACAATCAGGTCTCATATAGAAATTGGTAATTGAAAACCCAATTCACCATATGTGAGGTTCTACTAATCCCAAAGGATCAGTCAGACACTTACCACCAGGTCAATATTTATCTCAGATCTTACCCAAATATCACGATGTCATCCAATCCATAGTAAACTAACTAAAGATTTATGAATAAAAGAAAAGAATAGTTATAAATGGTTAATAGATCATATATACATACAAACGATTGCTAAGTCCTTATATCAGGTTTGTAGCAGTGATGGAATAAACTGCTGGTTTTTAAAAATTGCTCTGTTAACTTCCAAAAGATTGGGAGATCCTCAGTCCATAGTTCAAAATACTCTTTTTAATTGAAATACCACTGTCCAGAGAATTGGAGCAGGAAAATGGCGAAATGGAGATGTCTTTTATCCTCTGCCATGTGCATGGAAATTTACTGTTCCAAACAAAGCCCACAACCCCTGTATATGGAAAGTTACTGACAAAGATGGAGGCCTAGATCACATTTTTCACATCACATACCCTTAAATGTTTTGATAAATCATGGGTGACCATTGGTTCCTTGCTGTTTTAAGCATTTGCAGGAAGACTTATTGAAGAGCTGATCTCCTTTAATGGCCTGTCACCACCTGAATGGTCCATCCACAATCGAATGGTTCATCAACACTGGTGTGGCTAGATGGGATGTAAAACTACCTTGAGGATGTCAGCCAAGAACAAAACACATGTTTGAGATACAAATACATAGCAAATATTCATGAAGTCAGGTGCAAAGACGATACATGCATATAAACAAGATTATCATACTTAGCAGATAATTAACGGAAAAGTTGTACCTTACGTGACCTACTTTGTATAAGACTTGTTGCAATTGTAAAACTCTGGTAGCAACAGTGATATAAATGGTCATCTTCAATTATACATCATCACACACATGCATCCCCCCCGAAATGTGGCCTCTCTAGCCCTAGGAACATGGTGTACTGTGGGAAAACTTTACTGCTTGAGTGGTTTGCTCTTCGTTGCAAGCGCAAGTAATTCTCTGACAGTTACAGAGTAGTGATCAGAACAGAATGGGCTACTGCTGACCTGAGCATCTGCCGTTTGCTGGAGGTGGGGCTTCTGTTTTCAATAGAGTGCATTGCAGATTGTTGGTTAGAACTAAGGAAGCTCTCACATGGAATTGTGGGATTCTTCCAGATGACCCCGAGGACCTGGGTCCTGGTTTGACTCGAGCTTGGACCCTCTGGCCCTGTGGACCATGGGGACCGTTGGTCTGAACCCTGGGTTGGTGCAATTGCAGTGTAGACACAAGGGGAGTTAGCCGTGAGCCTGGGCTTACATTGCAGTGTAGACATACCTCAAAAGTCCTATGCCCTGATCCAACCTCCACTGAAGTCAGTGGAGAGACTCACGTTGATTTCAGGGGAGCTGGATCAAACCCCTGGTATCTTCCATCTTTGCCAAATGAAACAGTCATTCCATCAATTTAATTGCATTGCTGTTGCTTGTGCCCTTTCACTTTAACAAGTTGCTCTGGGGGACTCTTGGCAGATTTCCTGAGTGCATCAGCAAAGATCAGGCCAAAAGAACATATTACCACTTATGGCAAAGTTAATTGCCTTCAGATGATACTGCAGTTGAAAAGAGTAACTACAAGGCACCTAAATAGATAGTAGCCTGGAACATCCCTGGCAATCTGCATGGAATCACAGATAACTCTTACATAATAATGGGAAGAGACCCTAGATGGTCATCTAGTTCAAATTACCTGTTATAAGTATGGAAGATTATTAAATTATCCATGAACACATCTAAACTTGATCTAAATATATCTGGTAATTTTTGCTATAACACCCTGGCCATACAATAGTTATTTCTGAATATAAACGATTAAGTAAATCTGTCAGTTTTAGCATCACACTGGGAACTAGTATGCAATTTATTTACAGTTATCCTTAGATCTCTTTACATGGCTAAGAATGTCCTTTATATTGGTACAACCAATACAAGTTAATGTGTGATGAATAATCGAAGTACCCGATCACGAGCCCTGAGGTATCCCATTGCCATTTCTCCTGTCTGATGTCGCACAGTCACCTCTTCTTAGCTACAGTGGTCTGTGCTATTTACAGTTTGCATTCGAATTGGGGATTTATTTCTTTGGAGTTTCAAGTGTCTGTCAAGGTGTCTCATCACTTCATAATCCCTTTGTAAAACCTACATGTGTATCTGATATTGCCCATGTTGTTGGGTCCAGTACTGGCAATGACATTTTGATTTGCAGATTTATATTTGTTTGAAAATTTTGGCTTGCTGTTAAAAACACCTGTGGACCATATCCTCAGCAGGTGTAATCGATGTAGCTCCAGTAGAATCAGTGCTGTGCTGATTTACACCAGCTGATGATTTGGCCCTTTAGTTGTACGTGAGCACACGCACAAGGACCTTAGTTTTATCACCAACATCATGTTCTTGACTAAATGTCTTGCACACACTTGGTAGCACGGTGCTCTGCTGAATTGTAACAAGAAAAATTGAAAGAATTAAAGAAGTCAGAAGTGTGTTGAGGTAACCACTCTAATCTGCCTACTTTCTGCTTAGTCCGGTCTCTGTTTACATGTGTTTTGAGCCCTTTGTAATCTTTCAAATCTTTGCTCATCATAGCAATAACTGATTGTGTGTACAGTCAAGAAGTAGCAATCTACCACATCAAGTTTGACTGAATCTCACTATTCTGTGTGGCATTTAGTGTTTCAGTTCTATGCTTGCCGTGACACTGCATGTGGCCACGCTTCAAATTTACTAATAGCTCTGATGTCCAGGCATCTGCTATTCTGGATATGCTCATCTGCAGGTGATGCTTTAATACTTGTATTTCCTAAGACAGATCTCCATTTAACACAGTTTGTTTTGTCAAATGCAGAGCAGTAGCATATGTTGACATGCCAGTGAGTAATTTCCAAGCTACTCAAATTAATATAAGCAGAACTATTACTGTTAGTACAAACTGGTGAGAGAGTGTAAATGTCTAGAAAATTTGACCTATGAGGAAAGTTGAAACAATTGGGTTTGCTTAGTCTGACAGGGGGGACATGACAACAGTTTTCAAGTACATAAAAGATTGTTACAAGTAGGAGGGAGAAACAATATTGTTCTTAACCTCTTGAGGGTAGGACAATGAAACAATGGGCTTAAATTACAGCAAGAGAGGTTTAGGTTGGACATTAGGAAGATCTTCCTGTCAAGGTAGTTCAGCACTGGAACAAACTACCTAGGGAGGTTGTGAACTCTCCACCCTTGCAGGTTTTAAAGAACAGGTTAGACAAACGCCTGTCAGACATGGTCTAGTTATTACTCAGTCCTGTGTGGAGTGCAGGGGACTGGCTCAGATGACCTGCTGAGGTCCCTTCCAGTCCTTTACTTCTATGATTCTAAGTCTGAGGCTAACAACTAGTTTTCTTGAACTATTTATAAGGGTTTTAATTTCCCCAGCAAAGCATGCAATGCTGTGATGGAATGATTCGGCTAGCTGTTGTCCTCAGGCATTCCCTGCTAGTATATATTGGGGATTCTTCATCCACCTCACAGTTGTACTGCTTTGCTATCCCTTGCAATATATTGCAACTAAAAAGATCTTGCCATAATTTCTGTTTTATGGTGGTCTTAAAATACAGTTTGGGTTACCAATTTTAGCTAACATATGAGATGTCCCACATTGCAAGAAAAGAGGGCTGAGCATGGGGGGATTTTCAAATTAGGTGCACAGCACCCATTGGGAAGCCACCATATGGTGTATACCTGAAATCCACACACCATGTAATGACTCTGGAGTACTGCTACAGATATGTGCTTTGGACACATTTATTTTTAAAGTGTTTGGCCCTATTTCAGAATTCCCTGCTTCGTAACTGCCCACTTTGATTTAAAAACCATAGACTTGCTCCAGCCTTTCTTATGACTTTGTATCTAATCTTTGTGTAGGGCTGGACACCTCTGTCCCTCCACATAAAATGGCCTATTTATCTATTGTGCATGAGCTTTCTACTCTGCAGCTCCTTCCATGTAGAACAATTTTCTCTGATGCACCAACTCTTATCAAATCTTTTGAAAGTGTACCTTTTATCCCTTGTCTATATTTCTTAATTTCTTCCCCCACCATTCAGCTTTCTAAGGTGTTTTTGGACACAATTTATATAGTTTTATGAAATGTTGCACAGTGTTTTATCAACTGTGGCATATAGCCTTGTTTAGACATGGGACCCTCCTCCCAGGTGATGTCATGGTATCCTCTTGCACTGAGGATCCCCTCCAGTGGAGGGGACCCCAGCTACTAGGAAGAGACAAGTAATACTAACAGGGGATTTGATTATCAAAAATATAGATGACCGGGAAAACCACATGGTGAATTGAGTTTGTGGACCTCTCGAGACATCTGGATAGACTTATGTGCAGTGCTGGGGAGGAGCTGGTTGTGGTACATGTAGGTACCAATAACCTAGGGAAAGGTAGCAGAAAGATCCTAGAGGCCAAATTTACCCTGCTAGGTAAGAGATTAAAGTCCAGGACGGCCATTCTCTGAAGTGCTTCCAGTTCCACGTGCAGGCCCAGTTAGACAGATAGACAACTGCAAGGTCTCAATATGTGGATGAGATGATGGTGTTGAGAGGAGGGATTTAGTTTTTATTAGGAACTGGAGAACCTTTTAGGTAGGGAGTAGCTTATACAGGAAGGATGGGCTCCATGTAAACTAAAACAGAACCAGATTGCTGGTATGTAAAATTAAAAAGATTGTATAGAATTGTTTAAAACAGGGGTCGGCAACCTTTCAGAAGTGCTGTGCCGACTCTTCATTTATTCACTCTAATTTAAGGCTTCACATGCCAGTCATACATTTTAACATTTTTAGAAGGTCTCTCTCTACAAGTCTGTAATATATAACTAAACTATTGTTGTATGTAAAGTAAATAAGGTTTTTTAAATGTTTAAGAAGCCTCATTTAAAATTAAATTAAAATGCAGAGCCCTCCGGACCGGTGGCCAGGACCTGGGCAGTGTGAGTGCCACTGAAAATCAGCTCGCAGGCCGCCTTCGGCACATATGCCATAGGTTGCCTACACCTGGTTTAAAATAAGGGCTTGGGGAAAGCCAACAAGTGTGGAGGAGTACATGGTTTGGACAGAGACTTCACTTAGAGGAAGACTTACTAAAGTGCATATTCTATATCCTAATACAAAGGAGAGAGTAGAAGTTGGTAAAGTATAGATAGGAACTGAAAAGGAACAGTCAGATGAAAGAGTCCCATTCAGTTATATCACATGAAGGCAGACAATTGACAAATTTTATAAGTGCTTGTATAAAAAAGCTACAAATCTAAGTACTATGATGGGTGAACTTGAGTGCGTGGTGTTAAGTGAGGCTATTGGCATAACAGACATCACAAAAACTTGATGAGGTACACAATATATAAGAATGACGGAGTAGGTCACGCTGGTGGGGGAGTGGCACTATGTGTGGGGGAGAAAATCAGTCAAATACAATAAAAATCGGAAATCAAACTGTAGCATAGACTCTCTATTGATAGAAATTCAATGCTTGATTAATAAGAGTATAGCAGAAGGAATATACTACTGACCACCTGGCCAGGATGGTGATTGTGAAATGCTCTGGGAGATGAGACAGACTACAAAAACAAAAAGCCCAGTAACAATGGGGGATTTTAACTATTACCTTATTACTGGATACATGTCACCTCAGGACAGGGTGCAGAGATAAAATTTCTAGACACCATTGACTGTTTCTTGGAGCAACTAATCCTGGAACCCACTAGGGGAGAGGCAATTCTTGATTTAATCCTAAAGGTCACATAGGATCTGGTCCAAAAGGTGAATACAGCTGAACTGCTCAGTAATAGTGACCATAAAATAATTAAGTTTATCATCCTTGTAGGGAGGAAAATACCAAAGAAACCCACCACAGTAGCATTTAACTTTTTTAAAAGGGGAACTACACAAAAATGAGGAAGCTACTTAAATGGAAATTAAAAGGAACAGTCACAAGAGTGAAATGCCTGCAAGCTGCATGGAAACTATTTAAAAACATCGTAATAGAGGTTCAAATTAAATGTATACACCAAATAATTAAAAAAAACCAACACAACGGTATGAGGACCAAAGAAATGCCGCCATGGCTGAACAGCAGAGTAAAAGAGGTGACTAGAAGCAAAAAGGGATCCTTTAAAAACTGGTTTCAGAGTAGCAGCTGTGTTAGTCTATATCCGCAAAAGCTGCAGCTCACGAAAGCTTATGCTGAAATAAATTTTAGTCTCTAAGGTGCCACAAGTATTCCTGTTTTTTTAAAAACTGGAAGTCAGAGCCTACTGTGGAAAACAGGAAAGAAGCATAAGTTCTGGGAAATCAAGTGCAAGGATATAATTAGGCAAGTCAGCAAAGAATTTGAAGAGCAGCTAGCAAAAGAAATGAAAACTACAAGCAAAATTTTTTAAGTACAACAGAAACAGGAAGCCTGCCAAACAATCAATAGAGTCACTGGTTGATCTAGTTGCTAAAGAAGTGTTAAGGGAAAACAAGGCTGTTGCAGAGAGGCTAAGTAAATTCTTTGCATCAGTCTTCACTGCAGATGATCTGAGGGAGATTCCCACACCTGAGCCTTTGCCTCTTGTCACATTAAAAAAAAAAAAATCTGAGGCACTATCCCAGATTGAGATGTTGGAGAAGGTTTTGGAACAAACTGATAAATTAGACAGTAATAAATCACCAGGACCAGATGGTATTCACCCCAGAGTTCTGAAGGAACTCAAATATGGAGTTGTAGAACTGCTAACTGTGCTAGAATCATAGGGTTAGAAGGTACTGCAAGAGTCATCTAGTCTAACCCCCATGTAACCTATTACTTAAATCAGCCTCTGTACCAAATGACTGGAAAGTAGCTAATGTAATGCTGATTTTTTTTTTTTAAAAAAAGGTTTCAGAGGCAATCCTGCCAATTACAGGCTGGTACAGTGCCGCCCAGAGGGATGGGGGCAAGTGGGGCCCGCAGGGGCCCCGTGAGCCCTGGCCCGGTGGCAGAGGGTCCTTCAGTGCTGCCGAAGGCGCAGGGCGACTGAAGGGCCCCCTGCCACCGAAGACCCGGACCATCGCCGAATGAGTACAAGCACCGCAGCTTCCTTGCTTTGCCTCAAGCCCCCTGAATCCTCTGGGCGGCCCTGGGCTGGTAAACCTAATTTCAGTACCGGGAAAACTAGTTGAAACTGTAGTAAAGAACAGACACGTAGATGAACATGGTATGTTGAGGAAGAGTCAATGTGACTTCAGTGAGCTTGGGGATTGATTTCCATTTACAAATCTATTTGAATTTTTTGAGGGTGTCATCAAGGATGTGGACAAGGTTGATTAGTGGGTATAGTATATTGGACTTTGAGAGCTTTTGACATGGTCTCACACAAAAGGCTCTTAAGCAAGGTAAGCAGTCATGGGATAAAAGGAAAAGTCCTCTCATGGATCAGTAACTGGTTTAAAAGTTAGGGTGTGGGAAAGGATAGGAATAAATGGTCAGGGTTTCACAACGATTGAGTCCAAGTTTCCATCTTTCATGATAGACTTTTAGCTTGTTGGAACATGTAATCAGAAGTGAGAAAAATACTTCTCTAGAATTTTTTAAACACTCTCTTTCTGGGCATTCTTATGCAACCTCCTCTTTTATTTTGTAGTTTATATTAAGCACCACTCATATATAAAATAACATCTATTTATATCTTGTTGGATACTTTTTTTTTTCTTCTATTTGCCCATGTAAATTTGTACCCTTCGTCCTTTCTACCTCTCTGCGTTTGGACCCAATGAAAGCCCAAATTAAAACTCTGAATAAAAGTATATTAGAATTGGTCATTGAGGCTTTTAGGTTTTACTCACCCTAAATTTCTCTGAATGGTAACAAATTATTTCAATTTAATTTATCAGACTTCACTAAAATGAATTCAGTAAAATCCTGTCATTCTGCTGTCTAAAGGTGTAATATAACCAGAATATGTGTTTTTCTTTTTAAGAGATACAACACACTTGGAGATTGAACCTTTCACGCTTCTTGGCGTCTGTGCTGGGCTTATTCCATATCCTCACCATAACCAGTCCCCAAGAAACACATACCAGTGTGCTATGGGGAAGCAAGCAATGGGTAAGATTTTTCTGCTTTAAGATTGGAATGTTGTCCATTTTAGACATCACACAGCCTAAAATACTACAAATATTCTTGTCTACTAGATCATTTTAAAATGTTTCAGAGGAAATTACAATGTTTCTTATGAGCAATGGCATAGATGCCAGGAGAAATTGACTTTGTTCCAATTTTCATATGTTTTTGTTTGTTGTTTAAGAAATAACTTAGTAAAATGGAGTCCAATTTTCTGGGATTTTCATACTTCAAAAGAATTTGAAGAAACTATAACACTATTGTTCCTATTTTTGTAACAGTCATTACTTTCAAGTTTTCAGCATAGCTGGAAGATTGGCAGTGAGTGTTTTATTATTTTCTTCTTTCTTTTTATACTACAGTGTGCTGTGGGTTTCCAAACAAAAAAGAGGGGGGAAAAAGTGTTTGCACAAAGAGAATGAAAGCACGGGGAACTGATTTTTCTCTGAATAGTTAGAGTACTGCCGTTTTTTAATATATATTCATTAAGACTCAATACCATGGCACTAAGAATTTCTGCCTTTTCTGGTAAGGGAGAGTGCTTCCTCAGTGATCTCTCTCTTCAGAATATAAAATACTGTGGCTTTATTTTAGGAGAGACGCTTATGGTGTCATCTCAATGAAACAAGAAATGAAGTTAATTTTTTAAGCATGGGTTTTTAATTAATAATAGTTGGTATGGTTTCTTTTAAGTGCCATCTTACATTAGGTAGTTCTAGTTTTGCCATTTGATAAGTAGCTAAACCACCATTAACATTTTCTTATTAACTTGCGCACCTAACTACTGTACTGTTTTTTGTCAAGCCACAGCAAGTCCCAATGAAAATCTGAACGGCACCACATCAGTTCAGTCTGCCCTGTTCAGACTTCAGCTGTACGTGTCAGTTTTACATTTTGTGTTTGTGACAAGTTGAGATTACAGTAAAAGAACCCCATGTGTCATGAAAAAAAATGATCTCTTATGTTAGGTTTACAAAATCATTTGTTTTGTGATGTGACTCAGAAATTGAAACAGTAAACCTTTTGTGAAAATCTTCTAGGAGAATTAATGAAAGAATAGCTGCCTTGTACCTAATGGTTAACTTTAATGTGTCAAAATACTTGTCAATTAAAATAGCAAGAGATGCACTACCACCTTAAAAAAGAAAAAGTCAAGGCAATTTTTTTTCCTTTACAAGTTTTTTTTTTTCTTCCCCTAAAGAGTCTCTATTTTATGACTATTAGTCTCAGAACGTTTGGTTAGTTACCACACACAGTTAAGCAGGATCAGTGTGTACAGAAAGCCAGTTCAGTATCTGTGGAGTTCTTTTGTAGTTTTCTGTGTGAAGGTTTTTTTTTTCGTTTTGTTTTGAGTGTCATTTGCAATTCATTGTCTGTGTTTTCTGAGGTTGGTGTATTCAGCTGCTTTGACCCTAGGTCTTGCACATTTAGCTCCTTGGATACAATCCTCTGACGTTACTGCTGATGCTAGGAACACAAAAGCCATTGAATATCTTTAGCAATAAAAAAAGCCTTTGTTTTGGTTTGTTATTACAAAACACCTGACTCCAAAGAATAAGCAGTGAGATAAAAGCACATTTTAAAAGTTGGCACATGACCTGGCTGTATGTTACTTTGTACACTGAAATATCAGCAAACACCCTGAGTCTTTATGAAAAGCTTGTGTACGCTTGTTTGGTTTTTTTTAAGTGGAGGTGATATCTAGCTGTAGAAGATTAGCTGTATAAAATGAAACCTACAGGATATTCATGTAATTGATTTCATTTGTTTGCATATATTTTTGTATTTACACAAATGCTGACAAGTACTTCAAACTTCTGTTGCTTGTTTTGCTCTTTAAAATGTTCTCTCCCTCTCTCTCTCTCTCTCTCCTACTGGCTTTGCACAGCCGTATGGAAGGACCCATGTCCACTCACTCCCTGTGGTGTCAAGAACTGGGAGTACTGAGAGAGCATGCCAGCTCCCTAGAGAGAGGGTGGGACTTGTATTGCTCAACACTGACCACTCTGCTGATTTGAGGGAGCTGTATTGACAGGCTTTGAAGGAAGTCCTCAGTCTCCTCAATCAGAAACGTAGTAATGTCATGAGTGAGAGAGGATGAGAAGCAGGGATAAATTGACCGGATCCCTCAATTTAGGAATTAAATTAATAATGCAATGTAACTGGCAATGTGTAGATTATTAAAATCTCAAAGTCAACATTTCTACAGGATAATGCTATTAAATGTACTATACTGAAAAATATATTTCATGAACAGAATGAATGTTCTTGTTAATGTGCCGGTGCACTCAATAGTAGGTAATACGGAATTCAGTCAAGTGGTGGGAACACACTTTATCCAGAGGAGGTACAGTATGATGGATGTAGCATAATGCAGGGATGGGGGTGTTACCTGTACTTATGTTGCAAATACAGTTATGATTGCAAGGTCTTCTAATTGCATGTGCACATTGCAGTACAGAAATAATTTCAAATTTAAGACAATGGTGTGCTATTAATATTATAATTCAATACCCTGCATTAGTAATGTTCCATATGTGGCTAGCATAATGCTGTAAAGGAGCGAAGACTCTGAAAATAGAGATGAATAAATCCTGTTATTTATTTAATGCGCAGTAGCACCCAGGAGTCCCAGTCATGGACCTGGACCCTGTTGTGCTAGGTGCTGCACAAACACAGAATGTGGTCAGGAAATGTAAGTGTGCAATATATCAGCAGTAACCACTCTTAAGGAAATGCAACACTTTTATGTTTTTTTCTACTACAAAGTCAACTGCATTTTATTTATATACCTCTACCCTGATATAACGCGGTCGTAGGGAGCCAAAAATCCCTACTGTGTTATTTAAAATAGCGGTGGGAGGGCTGCAGTGGTGATTTAAAGGGCCTAGGGCTCCCTGCAGCAGCCAGAGCCCTGGACCCTTTGAAGTGCTGCTGGAGCCCCACTGCTACCGCGCTATATGCGAACCTGTGTTATATCGGGTCACGTTATAGTAGGGTAGAGGTGGGGGGGCAGGGTATAGTCACTCTCTGTGTGTGTATGTGGGTATGGAAAGCAAGATATGCATATTAATAATTCTAATATTACTCACATTGAAGATACATAATGTTTTATCAGTCCAAATGTCAGAATATAGGTGGTTGTAACGGAAACAATTTTACAGCCCTGGTTATTGCCTTCTGTCCTATGAAGGCTATCATAAAAAAAGTGGACAAAGATGACTTCTACTCAGACGTCTGCAGATAATTGTTCTAGTACTAAGAACAGTTGCCCTCTAAATGTTGTCAGTTGCTCTTAGAGAACTGTAGAGGTCCCTGATGACTGGTATATTACAGGGCAAATTTAGTACCAATTCTCACAAATGGTTTGAGGAAGGAGATTGCAACTCTGGGAACAGAGCTCTTTTTTTTCTTTTTTTTAAGGTAACATCTGTGATGTATTTCTCAATGTATTGAGAAGTAAAATGTCTTCAATACTTTCTACAGCAGTTTATTGGCAAGGGACGGAGGGGGAAGAATACAAACAAACAAAAACAAAAGCAAAACCAATGTGGGTTATTACTGGTCTGTACAAGCTATTCTTGGGTTCTGCTACCAGCCATCGAGGGACAGCATTGGTGCTGCACACTGTGCGTTCTCTTTTACCAGATCTTCGCTCTATGGATGGAGGCACAGTAATGCCTAAACTGAGCCAGGCTTTCGTGCTCTGTCATATTCTCTAACAGGTTGTGGTTCTCCTTCTCCACCCTCCTCCCCCAAAAGGGATCTTTCAAATACTAATTATCCCAGCCAGGAAACACCTAGCATGTAAAATTCCCAATGAGCTCCGTTCTATCAGCTTCATGCCCCTGCAGAAAGGAAGGAGTGGAAAATTTGCTGTGAAGTAAATGGAAATACAGAAGTACCAGCAATTCCTTCTTTTGGGACCCACAAAAATGCTCCCTTTGGTTCATATTTAAACGTAGTTTATTTTTTGTACATTTGTTGAAGTTCATTGTGCTTTTACTTTGCTTAGCTTTTTGAGGCAAATAAACAAAATTCCTGTTCCTTTTAGAAAGTAGACATAAATGTTAGTGGCTCCCTTCTTTCCAACACCCGCATGGAGGCCTTGTTGCAGCACAGCAGACCTCAGGGAGGAAAAAAGGCTCCTATCTCTGTAAGTTTTGGATGGAGTTTAAACAAACCGAGGAGGCTAGTGGTTTGGCAGCCAGGGGAGGGAAGGCATTCTGTGACTGTGCAGTGTGAGCCAGGAGGTGATTCCCAGCTCCCATACACATCATTGCACTAGCTCAGTGAGAGAGCACAAGAATAAATAGTAGTGTAGCCACAGTAGCACAGACAGCAGCAGTGAGTACATATCCACAGGGCTCGAGTGAGTTTGTATGCAACCCAGGTAAGCTATGCTGTCACTCCCCATGCTATTGCAGCTATAGTACTATATACGAAAGGTAGCTCTCATTGAACTAATATTCGTACTAGTTCAATGAGAGCTACCTTTTGTATAGGATGCACCCTTTAAGAGTGGTTACTGCTGATATATTGCACACTTACATTTCACTTTTATGCTTGAGTGAGTTTTCCTCTAATCAATTACATTCCTACTCGGGCATCTCACCCCTCCTTGCTTTTTTCCTGTTTCTTCGTTTTTATTGTGAGTACTATTGCATCCATGGCTGGGAAAGCTAACTGTATGTATTGGTGCTCAAAAATATTGCCATTTAATTTGTCATTCATGCCCATTCAAATGTGATGTAAGCAAAAAAAATAATCTAGTTTAAAATTACCTTCTGGTGTGATGAAATACCAACTTTAAAGATAAGGAATATCCATTCTGAAAGAGAGCCGTAATATTCATGCCCAGTAAATTTCCACTAAAATTTCCCAAGTTTTGTAAATGCATCACTCACAACTTTAGAAAAAGGCATTTTCTCTCTGAACATTACTAAGATTGCAGGTATATAGTTGGGCTGTGGTTGAACACCATAAACCTTGGCCTCTTTCTTGGTTTCCCTGGTTGGCCACTGGAACATAGCAGATATAGCCTGTAACACAAGGATTCTCACACTCGGGGTCGAGACCCCTCGGGGTTCAGGCGGTTGTTACATGGGAGGTCACAAGCTGTCAGCTCCCATCCCAAACCCCACTTTGCCTCCAGCATTTATAATGGTGTTAAATTAAAAACACTTTTTTATATATTTATATGGGGGGAGTTGCACTCGGAGACTTGCTGTGTGAAAGGGTTCAACAGTACAAAACCTTGAGAGCCACTGCTATAACGTAACAAGAGAGCATAAAACCCTTAGGAGGTAGAGGTGAGGAATGATGCGTATTTCTCATTCAGGAACAACTTCCGTTGAAGAATCGGGAACTGCATTTAGAATCACCTGAAAAACTTAATTTGTCTGAGTAGTAAGCTCCGCAGATTAAGCCCACCCTAGAAAAAAAGGATTATTCAGATAGAGGTGGAAATGAACATGAAAAGTTTTGCATTTATTTCATTGGGGGAAATTACGCCCATGCTCTACAGTAGGAGAAACTTCAGTTTTTCAAAGTGTAGGAAAGTAAGACGAAGTTGTCTGAAAAGTTGTCTCAGTGGGTAGGAACTTCAGGGCATGGTCTGTTCCATGGTGGTAAATGACAGGCCTGATTCTGTACCCAAGATGCAAGTGAGGCTGAAGTATCCAGTTCTTCCCCCTCCCCTCCCATTGCAAAGTGAAGGAGGAGAGGAGCAGCCTCTGCCAAACTCCCCGAACAAATGGTGAATCACTCTTCTCCCCGAAAAGAAAATAAATTGGTCGCCAATAAGATGCCAATGAAGACATTTATCACCTATGCCAAGGCCTCACTTACACTCTAGGACGCTCTTCAGTATTGACACTCCAGAGCTCCACAGCCCCTTTGCAGACTCCAGGAAAGAATAAGAAATCAGGAGAGTTTGTGGGACCCAGCAGAGAGGGCTGCCATCTTCTGCTATAGTATTTCTCTGTCCCTCCCTCTGCCTTGGGAAGGGGACTGTGTTGGAAGTGTTTTGTGACAGTCAATATAGCATCGAGGGGAGGGCAAACCTTGGGAGTTGACTATGACAGGTGCCATTTTAGATACTTGTTTTATGGTTTTTTTAGTATTTTCTCAAATATAGATACTTAGTGCAAGTATTTGTGTATAAAGCATATTTTTGTCATAACTCTAATAGCAGAATTGTGTTTTGGTGTGGTGTTTGGCAGCCCAAAATCTTTGTGTTGCTTTTCTTCTAACTGTAGCAACCAGTCCCTTTGAAATAACTGCAGGCAATGTAGATGTTTTGAAAAACTACACGGGGCATAACTGCTAAATGGTTTTTAAACATACTTTGTATTTAGTTCTTGAAGATCATAAGTTATAAATGACCTGGAGACATAGCACAGGGCCTCGCACAGCAAACAGTAGTAATGTATGAGTGCTTTCACTATTGTTCTGCTACACAACAGTTTGTGTTCCCCCGCTGGGTATTAATTATTTTTTCTTCACAGATTTCAGAAGACACTTTGGCAGTCTGGTGGGAAATGGCCAGAATCTCAGTATCAAGCTGGGAGGTCTATACAAAGTATTGAATTCTGAACCGTAAATTTAAAAGTAATTTCATGTAAAAAGACAAATAGATGGAGGGTGAACTTCTACTGTAGTCCTACCAGCAGTGACTCCTCTGATAACTTCAGAAAGTAAATCTGTCTTGGCTGCTGTTAACTGCATGCTTTATTCATGCTTTCTGACATTCTAACACACACCGTTGAACGAATTATTACCCAGAAAAGGAAGTAAATATGATGTGGAGCGCACAGATGCTGATCCAAAGCCACTTCAAAGTCAATAGGAGTCTTTCCATTTATTCTGATGAGCTTTGGATCAAGCCCACAGCCTCTCTCAACAACTTCAATTATTAAGAATTAACAGAAAACAGTGAAAATGAACTTGACTTTTGTTGACTTATTCAGGGCTAGAAGTTTACCATCCTGCTCCAGTTCAGAGTAACACAGGCACTTACCTTGGGGTTTAGTTTGGGGGCTTTTGTTTTGTTTTGATTTTTTTGTTTGTTTTTATTTTTAATTGATCAGAATTTTCTTGAGGATCTTTACGTTAGAATCTTAAAGCCATTTTAAATCTTTTTTTAACAAAAAAATTGACATTATTTCAGCACAATCTCTAATAGGAATTGTAAGGTTTCTGGGTTTTTTTCCTGTTTCTTCTGAAGACCTTGCATTGCCAGATATGTTACCTACATTTGTGAAATGTCGCATTGGTTATTTTAATGTTGGTAATTTACATCTAAAATATTTCAAGTAGTAAAATAAGTTTTCATGGTATTGCTTTTCTTTTTAAATACAGGTACCATTGGATACAATCAACGGAACAGAATTGATACTCTTATGTATCTATTAGCATATCCACAAAAGCCAATGGTTAAAACAAAAACCATTGAACTGATAGAGTTTGAGAAACTGCCAGCTGGACAGAATGCCACAGTTGCTGTGATGAGCTACAGTGGTTATGATATTGAAGATGCTCTTGTCTTAAACAAGGCCTCCTTGGACAGAGGTAAGAAGCAGCTGGGCGTATTCTTTGTCACTTGTGCAAAGCAAGCACAATAACCCATATTTTTATTACATTGCATGCTTATTGAATTAATATTGCCTAAATTAAGATTAAAACTTTTAAAATTAGGAAATCAACTTCGTAAAATGCTTTTTTTCTATAAATAAAGTGGGAGGGATGTCTGTGTTTACATATATATGTGCCTGAACATGGTTTGTTTGTGGTGAAATTACACAAGATGCTTGTTAACTATGAGTATAGGTATGATGAAAACAAATGACTGACTTTTGACCTTGACTAACAAGGGATAAGCTATCCTTTTTCAAAAATATTTATCTTGCATAAAGTTTAATGTGTTGGTGTGGGGCTTTGTTTGAGCCTAATAGAGAGAAAAAAGTCTGATTCTTTTCCCCAGTATTGCAAGCAATAGATGAAATTAGACTTTTGAATGTATTGAGCAGAAGAAAGAGAGCATGTGTAGTTTTGTGTCATTATGAACTTAATGCTAGAGGAAAATAATACCAGCAAACAAAATAGAGAAAAACAAATATCTACATCCTCTTTAAAATCTACATAGTTCAGTCTGTTTTAAGTGGGAAAACATAGTTACCTTTCAATTAGTGTGTAAGTAAAATTTGTACTGCTGCCTGCTGTTAAACATCACTCATTCTGCACATATTCTTCAGCGCTGTTTAGAATCAAGAATAATTCTCACTTTGATTGAGTTAGTTTTAGTATCGGGTGGCCAAAACCAGACTCTTCGATTAGTTCATTCTGTCTCCCTTTTACCCCTTCCTTAACACGCCTCCTGCTTGTTGCTAGGCAGCAGTAATAGTATTCCTAGACATGTATCTTTGGCATTAATGTCTGCCGCACTTAATTTATGCCTTTCTTTCTGAAACAACAACTGGCATGATTTAAAACTGAATGCTTTCCTTTCTGGTAGACTGGTAACATTTACAGAGAAATCTAAAGACCATGTGATGCTTGTCAGGAATTACTTGACATAATCTAATGATAAAGACATACTGTAAATGGCTACAGCTATCCTTCAGATAAAATATAAGTTTTTACTAGAAGGCATTGCTCCTAGCTGACTATATTTCTGAATATGGGACTGACAGGTAAGATTTGTAAACCAGCTATTGCTCCCGGGAAAAGTTTTCTAAAGAGCACACAGTTTTTCATCTAAGAATCCATTTTTGTGGAGACATGTATAATTCAAACTTCCTTGTTTGTTTGTTTGTTTTTACTTAAAGAACATGGGGAGTACATGAAGCAACACTAAATAGGCACTTTCCTGTTGAGCAGACAGCTACCACTGAAAGTTTCCAGTAAAATCTTTAGCTATCAGAACAATGTAAAGGAAAAGATGTGCCAAACTTCTCCTTTTAAATCTGTACAGCTTTAAAATTGGGCCATCATTGTCAAATGCCTTTGATATATCTGAAAATATAGCGTGTGATCCGATTTTAAATTGTCAGCTTCTTGAGGCCAAAGACTTTTTTGTACAATGCCGTGCTTACTGAAAGTGTTCTAAAAATAATCCTTTTTTGGGTTTTAGCTATTACATATTTGTTTTCTGTATTTTTAGCTAAATTAACCATTTTTAATTTTCTTTTGAGAACTGCTTGATTATAAAATAATTTCTGTACATTATTAATTTGAAAGAGGCTCTGTGTTCTATTTTAGGATTTGGAAGGTGTCTTGTGTATAAGAATGCCAAGTGTACACTGAAGCGCTACACAAATCAGACATTCGACAAAGTGATGGGTCCAATGTTGGATGCAGCTACACGTAAACCAATTTGGCGTCATGAAATTTTAGATGCTGATGGCATATGCTCTCCAGGTATATAAGACGTTCTACCAATAATGATATTTCAGTTGTCTTTTTGGTAGGAGAAATTAGCATTCATTTTCTTGTAAATTTGCTTTAAAATGTTTGCACCTTTTTATTATTTCAGATTTCTTAGAGTACTCTATCTTTTTAGTGGACATTAGAAAGAAGAAACAGTTATAGTTAAGAAAATAATCTGGTACCTGTGACTGTATTTTTTTTAATATGCAGAATCAAAATGAAGCTCTAAATTTAAATTAAAATGTCTGTATTTCGACACCTCAGAAAATGATGAAACTATATTGTTAAAACAATTCTCTCACTACTTATTTTCTTCCTCTTAACTTTCCTAGTCTTCACATCTGTAATATTATTGAACTTTTACTATTTAAGTCTCTCTTCTGTCATCAGATCTACATCTTTAAAATGTGTCCCTTACGATTTTTGCATGTATCATCTCTACAGCTACCAACATTTGCAAACAATTAATAAGGGTACTTGGGGAGAGAAAAGAGACTCCTTTTAACTCTCTAAAAGTGTGTTTTGGCAGGACAGAGTGGGAAAAGGTTAAATATACCCTTATAATTAACAATGTAGATATGTATACCTATGTAAGAATGGTCCTGCCAATATTGGGGATCTTTTAGTTAGGAATTGGCCTAAAAATTAGTCTGTTGGGATCCAGTGGTAGTACAATTGTAAAAGCCACTACATTTAATTTCAACATTGAAGCCCTGAAGGAAATTTTATTCTAAAAATGTACCAATTATGCACTTTAAAGGCATTGGAATATTTTTAAGCTCTCAAAATGTTCCTGTTTTCCCTGGTAACTTTTAAAAGTATTGGGATAGAGAGGATTGCACCTGGCTCCAAATGTAAAGCCTTAACTATAATGGCTAGCCAAACCCAGTTTAAACTAATTAGCCTGAACAGTCAACAAACATATAAATTGAGCTTCAGTGAAGATGAAGGCTAAAACACTGATGCCTGCCAATGGGCATGCTGCAAACTTGGTTGACTTTTTTAAATGAAGTGAGTGAAAGAGTGGAAGGAACAGGAAGAAGCTGGTAAAAGCGGAGGGGGAGAGGAGAAGGTAACGGTGTCATATGTAATTTTCTTTAGAGAATTATGCAAGTATCCAAAGTATGAAGATCAGCTAGCAAAACATATCAGTTTTACTCTTGCTTATATAAAAAAGAAATACAGGTGTAGAGGAGTCACAGTATTGTAATGGAAGATAACTCCCCAGATCATCTTAGATATTTTCTTGGGTCCCTAGTACCCTGACATATTAAGTGGTTATCAACTTAAAATCAACTTGAGTTCCCTATTTTTGGGTAGGTCCTAATTTGATTCCTCTATTGTGATATGTCTCTTAAGCCAATGTATTACAAATATAACAGAGCTCATTTCCCGTGCACCTTGCTCAATTCATCCTTTCCCAGTGTACTTGTCATTTTAAATGTTATAAAATGTATTTCTGAATATATATAGAAGGTCAAAAATACTTGCATGATGCTTGTGGATTTTCTGTTTATTTGTTTGTTTGTTTTCTATTGTTAGGTGAAAAGGTAGAAAACAAACAAGTGCTTGTGAACAAGTCCATGCCAACTGTGACTCAGACTCCTCTGGAAGGAAGTAATGTTCCTCAACAGCCACAGTATAAAGATGTACCAGTAACGTATGTCACACTATGATCTCCTACTTTAAAATCTACAAGTGAGGAAAGGAAGGACAGGTAGCACATGCTCAGTGCTGGAAAAGTAAAAGGCATAAATTTTCCTTAGAAGTTAGATTCAGTACCACGGGCCAGACTTTTCACATTTGTAGGTGCCTAAAGATGCATAGACACCTAGTGGGATTTTTCAAAAGTCCCTAGACACTTAACCCCTGTTCGTTTTGGCCCCCTGAAGATTGGAGTTGGGGTGGCAGCTAGAAACTCCCTGCAGGCAGAAAGTGGATGGGTCATCAGGGCCTCTCCCAGATGACACTGTAAGAGGAGGAGCTGAGCCCCCAAGGTTTGGTGTTTGGGGGTGGGCAGAGTCACACGTTGGGGACGTGGGAGTGACAGAGGAATATGAGGACATTGGTGTGGGAGGTTAGAGATGCATTCAAGGGCAGGGCACACATGGGTAGCCACAGAGTGAGCAGGAAGCAGCTGCTCCCCAGCCACTTCTGAGAGCAAAGGAGTGAGGGCTTCACTAGTGTTCAACCCTGTTTACCCAGGTTGGCGGTTTGGGACGGTGCTCTGCCTGCTACACAGACTGATAGAATGAGCTGTCTATCAGCCTGTGTAGCAGCTCTGATTAGTTGTCCTCCCCCAGGAGGTGAGTGAATGGGGAAGGACAGCCAGTTTTCCCATAGAAGGGTCTGAAAACCTGTAGTCTACAGGCAAACAGGCCCCGCTAGCATGTCTGTATACCATAAGAGGAGAGCCTCATACCAAAGGTGGCTGAGAGGTTCCGTTGACCTTTTAGGTTAGCTTTTATGATTCAGATGGGATTTGGTATTTCACCAAAGCAGTTCTCCTTTTCTCTCTGCTCTACCATGTCGAACTACTTTTCTCAAATCTCTCTGCATTCTCCTTCCACATAAACTTTAAGATGCACCATCAAAGCAATCGATTGTTCATGTCCTGGTAAATCTTTGATTCATCTTCTTATGACTGGAGCAGCTTCCCTGTTAGTATATGCAAAGGACCCTCACTCTTGTTTGGCTTATTTTTTTTTTGAATAAACAAACTCAAAAACAGTTTGTTCCTTGATTCATTTCCATTATAATGCCCTACCTCTCATATTTTACTAATATGTACTCCTGGAGGAATTCTGCACCACTATGCATGCACAGAATTTATATCCCCTGCAGATGTATTTGCTTCCCTGCAGAAAAATGACTTTCTGACAGGGAAGCAAAGGGAAGCTACAAGACCAGTTATGCACCACTCCCTAGCTGCATAGGTACATCATTTCAGGCAGAGCAGCTGGTGGAGAGAGGTAAATCACCATGGGGTTGGGGACACCCCAGCCAGTGGTTCCTACCCTGAGCCGGGATCAGCTGCTAGTCCCAGCTGGGCTGGAGGCAGGGGAGGATTGGGATTTCCTCTTCTCCTGCAAGAAGTGGCTGAGGCTGTGTCAGACCCACCCCAGAGACCTCCCCCAGCTGCAGGAAGCTCAGCATCCTCCCCTGCTTCCTGCATCCGTCGCTCCTCAGTTGTGGGGAGAGGGGTCACTGTACGGGGAGCTGCTCATCCAACTCCTGTGCATCTGGACCTCCCATACCCAGACACCCCTGCCAAGCCTCACCCTGTACGCCCAGTATCCCCCCGAGCCGTCCATACCCAAACTACACCCCACTGAACCTCAACCCCTGCATCTGGAGTCCCCCTGCACACAAACCTCTGTCTCTGGACCCCCACCCCTGCACTTAGACCACCTCTGATTGAGCTTCCTGCACTCAAACCCCCAACCTGGTGACCCCCACCACCCTGCACCATCCTGAGCCCCCACATCCAGACCCCCTGCCACTGATCCCTAACTAGTTGCACCCAGATCCCCACCAAGTCCCACTCCTCCAGCACCCAGACTCCCCTGCTGAGACCCCCACATCCAGACCCTTTTGCTGAACCCCAACCACCTTCACCTGGAAGCCCTTACAGAGTCCCATTGCCACTGCACCTGGAGGCTCCCCCCCGCCCCCAGTCTCTCTGCATCCAGATCCCCCGCTGAGCTGCCTGCACTCAGATTGTCCCACACAGAACCCTCTCGCCCCACACCTGGATTCCCCCCCCCCCCCCCCACACACACACACTGAACCCCTTGAGATTTGGATCCTGCCTGGTTGAGCATGCCTGTCGTGCGCCTGGTGCAGAGGGGCAGGCCCCAAGGTGTTTTTGGGGCAGGCCCAGGCTTGTGCTGTGTCAGGGTCAGGTGCAGCCTCACCGCCGAGTCCATGTCCCAGTGGTGGTGGGGTTGCAGGGTGATCTCCCACCTTCATGCAGCCAGTGGCCTGTGCTCCCCACTGCCATGCTGGAGCCTCTGCATTTATTTATTGACAAATAAAACTTCCAGAATTTTGCATTACTTTAAAATATTGTGTGCAGTATTTTAATCTTTTTTTGACACAGAATTTTAATTTTTTGGTGCAGAATGCCCTCAGGAGTATCTATCATGTAGTATTTCTGTCCATGTACTGGAATCCATTGCGACTGGCACCTGTTATTTGATACAACTCTCCTTATACATAGTGCAGGGGGAAATGGAAATATTCTATTGTGTTTTCATTATTTAACAAACACAACTTGAAATAGTTAATATTTGAGTGAGGGATATTGGTGTCTTAATTTTTGTTCTCTGCTCTCAGTTTATTCCCTGACTTCCTTATTGCAAATATAAACCTGTAATTTGGTTTGGGCAGTTATTGATTCTTATGGAAAATCCAGCGATGTACAATATGTAAAGAGACTTTATCTGGAAGAGGCCATCAGACTAAACCTGCTGTCTTGTCTTTGACCTTAATCCCACCACCTTGCTCTTTTGCTATGCCTTTTTAATGCCTCTGTTCTCCAGGAATACATATTCTATATTGCAGTTTTGCTTCAGTGGCCTTCCATATACATACCACCCACAAAATTTACATTTACAATCAGAAACCTGCTGATCTATAAATTTCTCTTCATAACTTCCACTTGGTTCTATGTGTATGTACGTTTAAATGGTGCTTTTAAGGGACCGTATGTCCCAATTTTATAGGGACATTCCAGATATTTGGGCTTTTTCTTATATAGGTGCCTATTACGCCCCCACTCCTTGTCCTGAATTTTCACACTTTTTCTATCTGGTCACCCTAGGTGTTTTTGTCTCTCTATTAGATACAAAGGAGCAACTGATTCATATATTGAGAAAGTAATGATCTCTTCAAATGCAGAGGATGCTTTTTTGATCAAAATGTTGTTGAGACAAACTAGACGTCCAGAAATTGGAGATAAATTTAGCAGTCGTCATGGACAAAAAGGTAAGTCTTTTTATTGAACTGTATAATGGTAATTAGATGTAATGGAAGCGTTTATATTTTCTGCTCAAATGATATGAGCATGTAGTAAAGTGTGGTTTGAATTTTTATGGACTGAAACTGACTTAGGTCAGGTCTACACTACAAATTTACATTGGTATAACTGTGTCGCTCAGGGGTGTGAAAAATCCACACCCCTGAGCGACTTGGTTATATTGACCTAATCTTCGGTGTAGACAACACTGTGTCTCCCATCAACACAGCTACCATCTCTCGTGGAGGTGAATTAACTATGGGAGAAGATCTCCCATCAGCATAGTAGCGTCTTCACTGTAGCACTACAGCAGTGTAGCTGCTGCAGCATTTTAAGTGTAGGCCTGTCCTTAATCAAAAAAAGAGCTCGCTTTCAGCCTACAGCCCATTTCCCGTTTCCTGTTCTCATTGGGTCCATTTGCGAGGCCTGGTGTACAAGTGTTACTACTAGAAAAACTTGGTCTGTTGAAATTGCCTAATTTAGTAACTATATGGGAGGAAATGAGGAAGGAGGTCGATAGAAGTAAGCATACCAACGTTATGAGCCTGAAAGACGTTGGAGTCACCATTCATGACCAAGAAAGAGGATGGGGAGAATTCTCTGTTAAGGACGTGATTTTAGTCATATTTAATAAGTTTGTCATGGGTTATCCAGAGAGTGGAGAGGAAGTCAAAAATTCAATTCTGAAGACAGGTTCAGAAATGGAGAGGTATATCTGAGAATCATCAGCATGGAGGTAGGTGACTAGATGAGGTCACTCCAAGCCAGGATGTAGAGGGAGAAGTTGACCAAGAATAGAGTTCTGAGGTGCACCAACAGAGACCAGAAAGGGGAAGGAGAAGTACCCCCACAGGCTGTACTAAGGACCTAATCCTGGAAGGGACTGAGCACCTCTGGAGAGCACTGAGTGACCTCAACTCCTTTTAAAATTAATGATTGTTAAGGATAGTCAACACTTTCAAGCGAGCTGCTCAGCCACATGCAGGATTGGACATTAAAGGAGTACTCAGGTATAGGATGAGAACCAAGGGTTTGATCCTGTGTGCATTGAAAGCAATGACAAAAGTTCCCTTAATGGCACTGAATCAGACCTCGAGAGTACAGTTTCAGAAGCTCGGGGAGCAGAGATTTCAAGAAAGAGGGAACGATAAATTGCTTTTAAAATCAATTTCAACCCATTTGACCCCACAATGAGACAGTGTGCTTGGTTTAAATTTTTACATCGGGATATAATCTATTCTGCTGCAAATATAGAATTTTATTGATTATTCAAATAGCCATGGGTATGACTGTAGTTAGGGTTGCAAATACTACTTTATTGTGAGTGCTATATTAGTCCTGACATACTGTAACTTTGTTTAATTGTTTTTAATCTTATTTTGGCTTGAGAACACTCCTACTCAATTTCATGCCAGAGGAGGGGGTGTGGAGGACAGGGGGTGTTTGTTTATAAAGTTTGAAACAAATTGGCCAGGCCAGTTTGCTTCAAATTTTAAAGATATTTGACCTTAAAATCCCACTCTGATCACTTACCATGTACACCCCTTTCACTTATGTGAATTTAGCTGCTATCATTTCAAGAACCACCAGAACTAAAATTCAGTGCTGCCTGACATCTGAGAAATTGAAACCCCAGCATTCAAATGATGTAAAGCATTAATCTCTCAACTCCAGCAGCACGAGTCAATGTCTGCTAAAGTCACATCTAGAGCAAAATGGAGTGGGGAGGAATATAGTGATCACTACACCTGTGTGAATAATGGAGGAAACTGTTGAATCTGACACTTTCAAATACATTTGTCCAAGTTTAGGTGAATGTTACATGACCAGTTCTAATTACTGTATGAACTAAGGATCAATGTCTCACAGTCTGAGGCCTCTCTTTGCTAGGACTCTGGACTCCTCTTAGTCAGGCTTCAGGCCAGGATATGGTAGAGAGAGAGCACTTTTTGCTCCAGTGGATAACTTCGTGCTGTCCTTAGACAAGGGAAGTATGTTCATAGTCCTCCTGCTCGACCTCTCTGCAGCATTTTATAGTATTGATTATTATCAAATCACCCTCTGCCACCTTCAAGAGGCTTCAGGTGAATCAAAACTCATTATAATGGCTCATATCTTTGCCCTCAGACTGAATCCAAAGGGTTGTTAGGGACAGGAGTTCCATGTTAGCTCTAGTGCCCTCGTGTATGCAGTCCCATCAGTATGAGTCCTCTCTCTCTCTCTCTCTCTCTCTCCTCTCATATATATTATTCTACATCTGTATTAAGGCCTTGGGAAAGCCAGTGAGATGACATGGGCTGAATGCCAGCAATATGCACACAACATCCAGTTGAAGCGCTTTCGTGGTGTCTATCTGAATCAACAAGTGGATGAAGAGCAGCTGGCTAAAGCTAAACCCAGATAGGTGAGGTGATGTTAGTAGAAAGGAAAACACTTCAAAGAACTTGTCTCCTATATATGTTTCACACTACTGGTAACTTCTTTCCTCAGAGCAGGTAGGCAGTCCATAGGCTTGGGGTCCTTTTGTGCCCATCAGTGCTACTGGATTACCTAACCAGTCATGGCAGCAAAAAAATGAACATTTCTGTCTATGGCCAAATAGAACACATCTTCCCATCCTACCAGACATGGGTCTGACCACAGTCATCCACACGCTTATGACCTTAGGTTTGACTACTGGAACTGCAGCAGCCTGTCTGCTTAGCAGTGCAGGCTGCCATGATCACATCACCCTAGTCCTTCCACTCTCTGCACTAGTTCTCCATTGAATACAGTCCAGTACAAACTCTCTTCCTATTCAAAGCCCTTTGTGGGATTAGTCATAGCTACCTGAGAGATCACCTCTTCCTCCATGTCTGTGACCCCTCTTGACAGGTGCATTCCATCAAAACCCTTACACTCAGGTTTATAAGACAGGAGATGAAGTTTTCACAAAAGCTGGATGTAGGCTTTGGCGCTCCCTCTCACAAGAGATAAATGACCATGGGCCTCACTAAGTACAGGAGTAAGGGCAGAACTCCAGTCCTTTTGAGTTGTCTTTCCCTCAATAATGTCTACACCGTACCCTCAGATACCTACCCACCCACCTGCACAGACACACAGTTAATCCAGCTTTTTCTCTGACAGGCTGGGAAGGAAGCAAGAGAGGAATTTAAAAATAGAAATAGCAGTAAATGGGAGTTTCTGGGTTCTATGGTGCTAGGGATTATATCAGTACATAAATAAATAAACCAATGCAAATTCCTTAAACACCAACTAACTGTTCTCAGTTTTAATCCTGGTCCTATGATTTACAATTAAAATTTTTTTATCTCTCGTCAATGAATGATCAGTAATGCTCATAAGCTGAGGATTCCCTAACTCCTGTACAAGAAAATCTTAAACTGCAAATTTCTTTTCCACTTGTTTTTATGAAGTGGAGGAACTGAAACTCTGACATTTCTGTGTGGGTTAGCAATTTTGGCTGCACGTAAAGATATAAGAAGCTTTGAAACGCCATTGGTTACTGACTTGCACGTAACCTGCTGCATTCTGAGGAAATCCTGTTTTGTGTATTTCTATCTCTAAGGCCTAGTCTACACTACAATTAGGTCCAGCGTAAATCCCCTTTCATCAACTTAATTGTGCATGTGTCTACACTTAAATTTGTCTCCCACTGACGTAAGCTCACTATTACGCTGACATAGGCAATGTATTGAGCTTGACAAAATGCCTGTATAGACACTGTAATACTTAAGTTGACCTGAACAGTTTTTTGGCAGCTATCCTACAATGCCTGACACACTGGTCACAATTGTGAACTCCACTGCTCAGGGTTTTTACAGAAGGCACACCTCCTCTGCCCCCCTTTAAAGTCCTACACACTTTTGAAATGCCTCGCTTAGGCGAGTCTACGGGCAGAGAAGATGATGAGAGAGGCACCACGAGGAGAGGGTGCACGGCTGGCAGAGCTAATCCCTGTGACAGCCAGCGGAAGGCACTGCTATGGTGAGTGGATGCCATCACACAGGTGATTAATAGCCCCACACAGTTGCATGACATCAACCCTCAACAGTGGATTTTCCAACTCCAAAATTATTTTCCACTGACTGGTAGCAATCCAGCGTTGCAAGTTTCCACAGTGCAATCACCACTTGCTTCCCCAGTGTGAGTGCGGTCTTATCCTGGTGTCCCTGAGCTGGAGGGCTGGGATGAGCTCAGCACACAAATCCAGGAATGTGGCCTTGTACATCCAAAAATTCTACAGCCACTGCTCATCAACACAAGTTCGCATTCTGATGCAATCCCACAGTCAGTGCTTGTTTCTCAGGCTCAGAAGAGGCACTCCACCATGTACAGCTGCTCCATGAATGCCACCAACAATCTTAAGTCGGTACTTGCTATGTCCCAAGCAGTCTGACCTCCAGGAAATCATCATGTTCTCTGAAACTCTTCTTGTGGCTCAGCAAATACTGGAGGATCATGCATCTGTGCTTGCAACACTTATGGCACTAGAGTAGAGCTGTACTAGCTTCATGCTTCTGTGAGCAGTGGTGGACAATGCCAAGTCCCATGTGGGGTTGTGGGATTTTCAAAATAAACCTGAAAATTATGGAATAGGAATGACACTATGGGGTGGAGAAAGTTGCGTGCTGGGAAGTTGACCCCTTGCTGCCAGTCACTGCTGTGCAACTCATTTCTGCCTCACCATGTATTCCTGAAACTTCCCAAAAGACAGCACACTGGGTAGTAGAGAGTTGTACACTGGGATACTTAACCATGGTGCATAGCACTGTGCATTGAAACAAGCACTTCTGGTGAATGTGTGCAGTGCCCACGCAAGGCGCCAAGTATGCACAGGCAATATATTAATGACAGCAGCTTTATGCTAATGTAACTTTTGGTGGCAAAAGTTTGTAGTATAGGCAGATGTGTCCTAAATTAAACAGAATGGAAGGATTCCTGTTGGCATGGCTCTAATGACCTTTTTCTTAGCAGCAAGGAGTTTGCCCTTGTAGACTTAATTGTCAAGATGACTTTTAATCCCAAAGTGGAAAGCATCTGAATCTTCTGGATTCCCTTGTTAGCTTTCCATGATGACTCCATTAACACTATTGGGGAAAAAACAGTCATTTGAAGCATTAGGAAAGTAAAGATCCAGCAAGGAAGATTTATATTGTACTGCCAAGTATAAACCTTGGTTTTCCTTTGGGGAAACTCCAGGTTAGTCTCCAATTTTATTTGTGACTGTTGCCATATTAATGCAATTTTAATAATGGAAGGGGAGGTCATTAGCTTCAAAAGTCAACTTCAAGGCACTCGCTGTGTCACTGTTTTAGTGTAAAAGCAGCTACAGTTCAGTAGTTAAGATGCCTTCTATAGAGCCTCCTTCCAAGAAGCTTCCTGTGTAGTCTTTCAAATGATGTTCAGAGGTTTCACAAGATTTAAGGATGGTTGTGCAAGACTTTGTTTTTTTTTTTTTGTTTGTTTTTTAAAAAGCTATCTTTTTCAGGGCAGAGGCCATATCTGTGTGGGGATGGGGGTTGGGGTGTTGTGGTGTTTTGTTTTGTTTGTACAGCACTTAACACAATCCAAGACCTGCTCGACTATGGCCTCTGAGAGCTGTAGTTACATAAATATTAAATAACAATGTTGTTAGTATTTGGTGCGATGAATGTCCTAGTTAGTATAAAAAATATAGTCTGCACATTGTAGTAGTAACTTCATTAGGTGCCTAACCATCATAGATGCTCCTGGATTCCTTACATAAAAGATTAGAACAGGTAAAAATATTTAACTTCTGGCAAAATCATAACACTTTTTTGGCACGAGCCATTGATATGCATCTTCTGAAATAAAATAATTACTTTAATCTGATTTAAATGGACCTGATTTCATTGCTCTCCAGAGATCAACAATAAAGGTATTCTACAGAAGCAGAGAGAACCTGTACCACTTCTACCTCCACGTGCTGCAGCCTCCAAAAACCCTATATTCTCTGACTTCAGAGAGCAAGTTGCTTTGCGGGGAAGCTAAATGCTCAGTAAGATATGCATTAGTTTGCAGCACCTTTTTAAGGTCCTAAGTGCAGACCTCTTATTGGCTCTCATGCTCTTAGTGCATCACATATGCTGTTAGTGACTTTGCACTTATCAGTGAAAATCACTAGGGAATGATGCTTAGAGTACAGGAGCCTGACTGTGTGTTCTCAAGTATTATGCAATTTTCTAAAGTGTTTAATACTTGTAATACATTTGTCTCTCCTCTTAAAAATAATTAAAAACCCTTTGGAAACCTCACAGAAGCAGAGAAGCTATCCTACATTTTATAGGCAGCATCCAGAATTGTCCACTGGTAGGTGTGGCATCACATGCAATTGGAATCAGTGATTCACAGAATGTCCGCACGTCAGGGCCTGTATTAAAACAACAACAAAAGGTAAGTTTAAAATTTACTTATGCTAAATTCCCCTTTACCCAGATTGTTTAAATCATATTGGAAGCTTTCAACACGTATTAAAATTGTTAGAAACAATTCCTGTTAGTCTTTTGCAAATATTCAGAGTCTTTACAGAATGTGCTCATTCTGTATGCCCCCTAAATCTCTTATCAGTGCTTGTCAGGATGTAGTCTTAACACAGTTTTGAAGGACTCGAGAACTTTTAGGATACATATAGTTACTGTTATTCATTGCACTTTACTTAATCTACCTGTAAGAAATTATCATTAATAAGGAGAGAGAATTTAAAAGGATGGAAAAGAGAAGACTTGAGTGTGAAGGGGAGAGAGAACATGTGTTTTCAGGTACACAAAAGCTAAGAAAAAATTGGAAGACATCAGAGCAAGCTGGTGTCCTAAGGCAGGCAAAGATATAACTGGACATCAACATTAATGCTTAGCCATAAATAATGATTGAGCAGTAACTGGAGAAAGGCATGCTGAGGAGAGCATAAGTCTTTCTTTCATCAGCTGTTTTAAAATGTTGCTAGCATGAATCTCTGACATCAAAAATAGGGGTGGTGCAGTCAGAATGGAAGAAAATCATTACAATGGAAATTAAGGTTACCAAAAATCCAGTAAATCTTCACAGTAATGCTTTTAGAGAAGAGACCGCTAGTTGGACATCTCTGAATTTGTCACTAGATTGTAACAATTAACTCTGTTTTTCTCCACTTTCTTTTTGAATACAGCTAGTTACCTACCTCACAAATTAGCATATGCTCAACTTTTTACAAGACAACAGGCAGGCTTTGCCAAGATCCTCCAAAAAGCAGACCATCTTCCAAATCACATGCAGCAAGTGAAATTAACTTTTTGTTTTCTTTATATTAACAGTTTCTCTTGATTCAGTGAGACGGACATTGTTTAAAGCTCTGCATTGTTAATCTCTCCTCTGAAGTCTTCTCACCTCTTGAAGTGTAGGTGGAGATAAATCGAGGCAACTCATATGTAATCATAGCTTTTAAACACCTAAATAAGTAGAATGAGATCAGGAAAGCCACATTTTCAAGTGACTTCACACATTTTCTATATTCTTGTCGAGTGAGATCTGTAGTTTTAAATGCAAGAAAACAAAGGCTTAAGAAAATTGGACTGTAGCTAGGAAAAAGTGGAGTAAAATTTCTCCAATCCTCTCCCAAAAGGTATGCTCCAAGAAGAGGCTACTAGGCAAGCTTAATGGAAGGCTTTCTGGGTGTCTCTCATAATTTAGATATATGCTACCAGGTTTTGCCTTGCTGCCTTTCTCATGTCCTTCCCCCACACTCATTTCAATGCCCATTTGGCTTGGGATACCACTACCTGCTCAGTCTGCTCATGTCCTTTCATCCTTCAGGTCCTTCCCTTAAGCATTCTTCTCCTAAACTGCCTGTAAATCCCAGCCCTCCCTTCAAGACACATCAACAAAATAGAAGCGAGGAGGAAAGAGAAATTAAACAAAATGGGAAATTAACGTAGCCCCAGTCAATCACTAGCTGTCTCCCACTTTCTAGCCTTCATCTGTATGTTGTTTGGGACAGTGACCCTTGTCTTGGTTGCCTACCAAGTACTTGGCACACTTCTAATGCTAATAAACAAATATATACCCATCAGAGAGAGCTTACTGTCCAACTGATAGGAGACCATGTGGTTTAACTGAAGGATTGTTTGTGTATTCCCAAGAAGGGTAAGAAAACTTCCTACCTTGCTCTTTTTATGTTAAATTCTTCAAGCGAAATCATCTCTAGATGCAAAGAAGGTTGAGAGAGCACTCAACTAAACAAGCTTCATCTGCGTTCCATACAAAATTAAATTATTATATTTCCAGATTTCTCCTTGCTTCTTTACAAGTCACAATGAGGAAAAAAGTTAGACTCCTTTGATGTGAAAAAAGCAATATATCACTTCTCTGAAAGAACATTTCTCAGTCTCTCATGTGAAAAAGGATTAACACCTCCAACAAAGGTCCTCTAGATCACAGAACTAAGCAGCAATACTGAACAGTATTCCTGAGGAGTGGAAAAACTGTATTTAAGCAAGAGATTGTTTGAACTGGCAAACAGAAGCTTTTTAATAGCTGAAGATCTAAGATAAAGGATTAAACCTTTCTGAAGTATCTACACTTAAACTACTCTAAAGACAAGGAAGCGAGTTTAAATTCATGAAAGACCATCTTTGTTTTCCTAAATGAACAGTGTTCTTTAGTGTCAAAATAGAATCTATTCACTGCATTGTGAACTATATACACTTTATTGCAATACCATATATCTATTAGTGTGGTCTTGTTTAGGGTTTACTTTATTGAATTCTGATTTGATTTGAGCAGCTGCTGTGGACACAATATTTTTGTCCACATGTAAACTGATCATTAAGATATTTTAATGTGGACAAAATAAAGAAATATGCTGCTTATCTATTCTGTTTAAAGAATACTTGTTCAGTATGTATAAGAGGAGCATATGAAATAAAATATTATAGCTTTAAGTGGCAATTTGTAGCATTTTCCCGTACATAACTCTTAACTTGATACTTCATTGTTTCATAACAGTAGGCATTATATCTAATAAACATGTATGTTGGTCTAATACATATTAAATGTTTGGAGCGGTATTAAGCAGAATTTTATTTTAAAAACAAGCTTGATATCTACTCATATGTAATTGAGATGACAGCTCCAGAGATTTGAGATGGATATCATTTGCTTGGGATTAGAATAGGAGGCCTTTTTTTTTTTTTTTTTTTTTTGCCATTTTTATATTTAAAAGTTAAGTGTAAGAAAATGAAATACCATAGAACTTCTGTTAGAGCTCCTGATTGTTTAACCAAACCTTTGCTTAACTTGCTGTCTAGAGAACTAAATTACAGCATTTTTTATCTCAAATAGCAAACAGGTAACCTTCTGACCTTTTCAGTAAATCCCCAACTGAACCTTTGAAATTAGGCTGGTTTTGCATTTTATGGCACAAAATAAAAATCTTATTCTGTTATAGAGTATCCTGAACACACATTTTATTAAGCTCTTGACTCATTCAACCATGTGTATTTTGTAAAGTTCCTATGGTTATTGTTTTACAATAGCTGCTTCCAGAAGCATTGTAAGGGTTTCAATTAATCAGCTCTTTGTGTGCTTCAGACTATGCAAATTTATCGCATCAAGCCATTCAGCAGCTCATGGGAAAGCCATGTACAAACTGTATTGTCTTCTAGCGCCTCCTCTCATTTAGAGTGATGTTTTTAATAAGCGAGCTAATCAAGTTTACTTATGCATTATTTATCTGTTAATTTTAATTCTATTCTTCTTTCTATCCTATGTCAACTGGGATGTAGCAAGTGATATGATAGATCTGTAAATGATTCAGGTGTTGAAGAAAGCTAATATGATTTAGCATCCCCCCCCCCCCCCCCCCGGAGTTGTATATATAGTTGTGTAATAAACATGATGGCTAATTAGAGAAATTTGAAGCAAACATGCCTGGTACCATATATCGATTTGCAGATTGGTCTATAAATCTGTTCTCCCCCAAAATACTTTGTAACTATAGAACAGCAGTTGTATTTGAAAAGAGCCTTCTTATTGGAAGTTTAGCCCATCCCTTTAATTCCATTGTGTACTCTGTCATTGGACACATCTAGTACTGAAAAGTCCAGAGTGCACCTATTAAGGAATTAAGGTTATTTTTCTAACCATATAAGAGTAAAGGAGCTAAACAAGTTCATCCAGTAGTGGGCTTCTTCTCACCTCTCCAGCAGAAATTAGTAGTAGTTCTGCTGCCACTTCTAGTCACTTAAGTTAGTCCTCTTTGCTCTCCAATGTGCTGCCTGTTGACAGTAATTAGGCTTTTACATATTAGGTTGTTTTGAATTAATGTTTTTATTTGAGTGTGTATCTGTGTGTGTGTGTTTTATTTATGGAAAGTATCCATATGGTGGCTTGTTAAAGAGACTTACCTCTACTGCTGGATATTTTTAATTGTTAAACAGTGTGTTTTAGAGTCAGGGCTGGCTCCAGGCACAAGCGCAGGAAGCAGATGCTTGAGGTGGCCAATGGAAAGGGGGGGCACATCCAGGGTCTCCGGTGGCGGGTCCCTCAGTCCCTCTTGGAAGGAAGGACTGGCCACCGAATTGCTGTCGAAGAATGAAGCCGCGCAGTAGAGCTGCCACCAATTGTGGCTTTTTTTTTCTTCGCCTCTTTGGGCAGCAAAAAAGTTGGTGCCACCCCTGTTTAGAGTGGTATTCACATCTGCTGACAAGCAAGGACAGCAACACATAAGGGTAACAAATTCTAGAGTTTTGAGTCTCTGTAGGTAAAAAAGTAAAATCTCTCAATAAAAAAGTGAAGAAATCAATGTATCTTTAAGATCTTGATCTTGCAGAGAGATCCACATTGTGAGACCCAGTCCATGAACAGAGTTAGAGTCCATACAAATTGACTTTATGCCTACATGCACCCCTTTGCAGGGTGGGGCCAATATGTAGACAGGAAATTATCACACATCTGAACACAGTATGGCACCAGTTGAAGAACAGCTCCTAGTTATTTTCTGTTCAGAAGAAAAGTTGCTTGAAAAGATTTGATTGCAAAGCAGGGGAGTACTTCTTATTAATTAAATTTTTAAAAATCTATATTGAAATATTTGGAATGACTGTTTCAGTAACATCTTTTTTTTTAAAAAATTAATTACATTATGTGTGAGTTTGACAACAAATTCCTCGCAAAAGTTTGTTCCAGAATTAAAGGTTTTTTTGGTTTTGTTTGGCTGTTTTTTTTTTTTAAGTTGAGTGACAAGGCAGAGACCTAGAAAGCATCTGGCAATCTGCCTGCTTACAAATATGAGCCTAACATAAGTCCACATATTTTTTAAATAAAAAACAAGTTTCACTCCGTGTAGAGGAACACGTGCAGAATCATTTCCTGAACTCTTTATAGATGTTCAGCTCTGGCCCTAATGTGAGAACTGAAAAATGTAGGTGAGGGCAGAATGTGGCCCATAATAGTACAGCATTTTTAAGTAGATCAGTCTCAGACTAAATCTCTCACAAGAGATGGGACATTTAAAGGGAGGAGGGAGTAACATTACATGAGACTCTGAGGTGTACATTAAAATATATGTGATGGAGAGAAGTTTTGAGGTGATGAGCAAAACTATTAGCTCCCTAAGTATGATGAATAGGGAATTCAGGCAAAACTATTTTATTTCCTTTTTAATGCCACTAGTTGAGAGTGTGTTCTTTTTCTGTCAATGGGCATGGTGAAAAATCAGTAGGTGAAGTGAATTTCAGTTCATACTTGGATAGGGAAAGCTCTTTAAATCCTGAGGTTGTTTTATATCCTACATTTTTGGGGTAATGCTCTATTATCCAATTTCAAAATGGTGTTGCTATTGTGATGGATGATTTCATTTTATTTTTCATTGCCAAAAGGCTACACTGGATAGAGCTAATTTGCCTGTTTTGGTGTTTGTTTGTTTTTGTTTGTTTGTTTCCCCTAAGGAATTTTAACCCTGCAATGTGTTTTTGCTTTTTGCCAATAGACGGTTGTGCTGTAAACAATGGGTCAAGAATTCTTCATGAGTTGGGGCATAGAATCTGGGGCTTAAAATATGAACCTGTAAATAGGGTGTTTAATGTCAACATAATTTCTGCATGATGAATTTTGTGTTCTGTGCTTTTCCAAGGTCCTCAGAAAATTGTTTTTTAAATTAAATACATCATTAACATTATTAAATTTGTGCAATATACAGACCATTAAGATTTTTTTTAAGACTAGATAAAAAGTTTCTGGGGATTATTTGTGTGAGATGATCTTAGAATTTTATGGTAGGAAAATATCTTCAGTCGTGTTCTGCAAATATAGATGTACATGATATAAAATGTTGTAACTTTTTTTTAAAAAAAAATTAAAATCTGGATTTAGAATTAAGATTTAGAACTTCCTTTTGAAATAGGGACTTTAAAAATGGCCTACTCAGTTTCAGATCATCAGATTCTGTCTAAATATTTTGTTTTAACTTCTAAGCTCATTATGCTCTCTTTGTGTTAACTTGTATTAAAATCTGTCAGCTATGACTGGTCTCATAAGCACAGTCAGCGGACCAGAATAAGTTAATTATTTACTTGTGTCACTAGTGCTCTTCATCTAATGAAATGCACAGCTGTGTTAGATCTGCAGTTGGATGTGTAGATTCCATTGTTATACAAGTCAGCAGAGGGTAGAAGCCGCTATGATGGAGAGCCCTCAGTTCTTTCTGCTGTTCTGCCTTTCTGTGTCGATTTCATGGATCTTTTATCATTTACTTTCACACAAAACAAACAACACAGAGGCTGTCTGCTATGGGAACCGTCCTGGCATATTAAAGGGTTTTCAGAGCCTCAAGTAATTTTAAGTTAGCTAAAATTGAATTTTTGGTTTACAGGTGCCTGTAATCCACATGCAATCTATGAAAACATTAGAAGGGTATGGGGCAAAACTCACAGTTTATATATCCATAAATATTTGGGGGGGAATGTGCAGTATGCAGAATATTTAATAAAAACTCTTGGTGAAAGCAGATTAGAATACAAATGATTACCTCTTTCTAGGGGAAAGAATTGTTAATGATTTGTTGCAAAGAGATGGTGAAAATTAGTCTGTACTAGATTACAAACTAAACATAAAAATACAAAAGCTCCAGTTGTCTTCCCCTTTTTCCCCTCCCCCATACTTACCATTTTCATTCTATTAACTACTGTCCCATGCACCTATCCCTGTCTTGTTTGGACAGTGGATGAGGAGCTCCCTCCTGAGCAGACGCCAATATCCCTCTGTGAACTGGCTGGTTGGGGGATGACTTTTTAGGGATGTAACCAGCACCCTCAGTCCTTGCTCAGCCCCCTCCGCCTAGAACTTTTCTGACCAAAGTGTGCTCTGGCAGTTGCACCAGACTGATCTCAAATAGATTGCAGATTCTTTCCACTCTGAGGCTTCTGGAAAAGATTGACTGAAACACTAGACTTGGTTCAAAGGAATAGGGTTTTTAGTGCTTGCATTTTAGCACCTGATTTGAGATGCAGCATCAGTCTGTATGCCCTGTATAGTGGTGGTCTTTTAATCTGTCGAATTAGGTATGGAAACAATGTTCAGGGTTGGGGAGGAAAGGTTTATAAAGTATCTTAAACTAATCTGAATGGATTTCACACATCTGACTAGCTTTTGGAATTGGTACTTACCCCCACCTATGATCTTTAAACTATCATGACTGATGTTTTTGAAACTTTTTTTTAAGTGTAAAGGGGTCCATATCTGTCTAACAAACTGTAAGGTGTCTGGGACTTGATCATGTTTTCAGAAAGCAACAAGTACACAGTCTTTTGCGCAATAAATAAGTACCAGCAGAAAACACATTATTTTGGGTCAGTTTTCTCAAAGGCTTCACTTTAGTCAAAAGTTGGCCAAGATTGGCAATTTTCAGTGCCCAACAAGACAATTTAAAGGGGTCTGATTTTCAGGAAGCATGCAGCATCCACTCTGAAAATTAGGTCCCTTTTAAGGTGTCACAAGTTAAGTGCCCAAAATCTTTAATCACTTTTGAAAAATGTAACCAATATTTTCATCTCCAATGCCTTATTTCAGTGAATGAGCAAATTATTACCACTGAAGTTATGTACGGGTATGTTAACTTTGCTGGTTCTGCTGCCAGGGCACTGTTTTGGATGGTGTGAACTGTCGTCGTAATGGAATTTATTCTTGCTAAAAAGTGACCCATGAGAAAAAGAGAGGAGAGGGGCTGAATAATAAGAAAGTTTGGTAGTATCAGTCCTGATGTTGTCTCGCTTTTCATGATTTGAAATATTTTCTCTTTAGGGGTATGTGGACTGATAGTACCTCAGGAGGACATGCCATTTTGTGATACAGGAATTTGTCCAGATATCATTATGAATCCTCACGGCTTCCCATCGCGTATGACGGTTAGTAATTATGTTATGATTAAAAAGACACTGTCCCAAAAATGGACAATGAAGTGGATTAACCACAGTAAACAAAGTGTGAAAGTTGGACAACAATATGCAGCATTGCATTTAAGATGTTCTTCCAGCCTTCATTATTTCACATGGTGTCTACCCTGGGATTCTTCATTGGGCTGCTTTGTATATGTCATAAGATATCTAAATATGATATATAAAATAAATGGTGATGTAGTTTCTGGACATCCCACACATGAGGTGCTGTGCCTGAGACTTGTAGGAAAGCAAAACATACAAGTGATTCAGTCATTTGAGAGAGAGGATACTATCCTTCCTTTAACACAGTTTTAACACTTACTGTCCAAGCTACGCATCAGCTTTCTTCATTCCAAGGGAAGTTTACCTGTCTATTCTTCTGGCCTTCATCAGTGTGCTTCAAAAGAGATCTAGAGAGAGAGAAACACAAGGGTAACATTAATAGTTCTGACTGTGTCACTGATGGGTTGGTAAGCTTGGATTTATTCAAATCATTGTAATCCAGGTTAAACACTTCTGTACCATTACAGAATAAAGTTTAACTGGGTGCTAAAGTGTTTGTAGGATTGAGGCCTAATAGAGTATTTGACTAACTCTGTAAAATAAATGGTTTTCATTGAACCATTTAACAAAAAAGAATGAAAATAAACTACCCATTTAAAGCTCAGATTTTGTGTCTGTTAATGCATGGGGGAAAATTGGCGCACTGGTCAACTTTTGAAAGAAAAACCAAGGAAAACTTCAGATTCCAAATTTCTTTTTGGCAAGAAACTGCTAAACCACCATGAAATAGATCCTGAATTGGAAGCCAGCTTCCTATAAAATATAATCTTATTATTGCTCCCTTGTTTTATTCTTTCGCTCTTCCTATTCAGTTCTCTCCCTTCAGTACCATGATGCATCTCTTCTAGCTCATGTGTCTTTTCTTCCCTTGTTAAACTTCAAAATATTTTTCATTGACTTCAGTGTTTGTTACTCTAATACATACTTTTTTTTCAGGACATTCCCCCTTTTCACCGAGACTGTGACATTACAATCTGCCCAGCATAAGGAGCAGCTGAGGGGGAGATATTGACTTGGGAACTCTCAGGAGTCACAATCTCATGTCCGGTCTCCCTACTGCTCCAGGCAGGATGTAACCTTTGAGTCTATGCCAGGCACAGCATATTCTCCCCAACGTGCCAGCATAGCTGCGTCACTGAACGTACTGGGGGCAGAGCCAAGATTCCATCCAGCTGGGTCAGGGAAGTATAAGCTCTACAGAGCCTATTTCCCCATATTAGTTACTGTCCATGATGAAAGTAGCTGGTACATGGAAGCGCTTTGCACCCCCTTATGCCCTTGCACTGCCATACTAGTCAGGCTGTCATCTGATCCTTTCTTTATTTAGCCTTTCTCCCGTGTTTGGTTTTTAACTTCCATGTTTTCTTATTTTCTCACCACTATCTTTCTCTCCTCTACTCTTGCTGCTGATCTCCGACACTTAATCTCCTTGGTTCTCTGGTAGCAGGGACTAGATCAGAGGTCCTGTTTACCTTCCAAATGTGAATGATGAGGATGAGCCAGGTGACAGTGAATTTGCAAGTCTTGCCCTCCATATGCCAGTGAATTGTCAGTCCTGTGTTAAGATGCTACATTTTAAAACTCAAGGAGGTGTTTCAGAGGTGTAACATGTATATCAAGGAAGTACTCTTCCTTTTGTAACTTTATCATGTTTTCCATTGTGCAGGTGGGAAAGTTAATTGAGCTCTTGGCAGGGAAAGCTGGTGTCCTAGATGGCAGATTTCACTATGGAACAGCTTTTGGAGGTAGCAAAGTTAAGGATGTGTGTGAAGATCTCATTCGCCATGGATATAACTACTTAGGGAAGGACTACGTAACATCTGGCATCACTGGGTAAGAATCTGCTGCAAAAATTCAGGCGTTTCAGAGTAGGAGTGAGGAAAGAGCAATTTTAAAGTAATTTTCTTTTAAAAAAATTGGCAGCAATTTTTATGTGCTCTTAGAATATATTTGCAATGTCATGTTTGCTACAATAATACTGTAAAATATGGAATTGGAGGCAGGTGTCTGTTCCTTAGGCTATATCTGCATGTGCTATTTTTGCTGATTATACAGTGATTCACTCTAACATAGTTATCTGATCTTTAACTGTGTTGATAAGACTGTCTTCAGAGACAAGGAGTTCAAAGAACATGAGATAGTTTAGGAACAGGAAAACATATGGCCCAACATGCTTGCCCTTTTAAAAAGGTCTCTTAAACCCACTTTCCTGCTTTTTCATTATTCTTCCCAGCCTCCCCCCACTCCTCTAGAAACAAATCAAATGTATTCAATGGAAAGGATAACCATAGAATATCAGGGTCGGAAGGGACCCTAGGAGGTCATCTAGTCCAACCCCCTGCTCAAAGCAGGACCAATCCCTGGACAGATCTTTTGCCCCAGATCCCTAAATGGCCCCCTCAAGGATTGAACTCGCAACCCTGGGTTTAGCAGGCCAATGCTCAAACCACTGAGCTATCCCTCCCCACCCCCAATCAACATATGGAATAAGTTAATTGGCAAGGCAATTAGAATGTAAGTTAATTCAAGAGACACCTAGATATAAGTTCTCTATTTACTCCTTGATTCCTAAATTAGGTATACATTCTGCATGCATTTCTTTCTATTGATAACATAAGCTATATGAATGATACAAATTTAAATGATGTGAATAATATCTGAAATCACAGTTCCACTTCTCTCAAACAGTGAGTCTTAGCTTGCGACTGATAGCACCCACACAGCCTCATTGGAGTCAGATGGGCTCTGCACATGTACAGCAGTCTGCCCCCCCATGCTATCAGTTGCAGATTCCAAGCCTTATTCTCCACATGAATGTACAGTAATACACTGTACTGTTATGAGGGTGCACTACCAAACCCTTCTCTAGAAGTTTATTCATGACTCCATTGCAGATTGTCCTAAAAGTCCAGATGCATTTTTTAAATAATTCATGACTCCTGGGTTATTTTAAATTGCTTTGCTGCTGTTCCTCTCTAGTAGACTGTTTCATATCTTCGGGTAAAAATGAGCTGACCAAGAAGATTGTGTTTATTGTTTTTATTCCTTTAGAGAACCCTTGGAAGCATATATCTATTTTGGTCCTGTGTATTATCAGAAACTAAAGCATATGGTGTTGGATAAGATGCATGCCAGAGCTCGAGGCCCTAGAGCTGTCCTTACCAGGTATTGTTGAAGAAAGCGTGCAGAGTACTTGCTGTATAATCAGAAATGTGCTAAGTTCACTAAGCCGATAAAAAATTAAGGTGGTTTGTCGCTAAGTAGTTAACATATTTTATGTTCCTTGTTTAATATTAATTGTGGGAAAAAAACAAAACTCTTGTGATACTGTGATAGGAGGAAGTTAGTTTGGAAATCCAAAGAGTGCTTCATAAAATTCAAGTTGAGGCTTCTACTCTGTTCTTAACTAATTCCGCTGCGTCTGGGGAACTGTAGATATGAATCACTGGGTAATGTTTTTAACATCAGATACGTAGACCTAAAGGGTTGTTTAAGAGCATTGCTCTCCCTTTTTGTTTCAGTCCTCACTGGCATTTTAAAAGCTTTTTTTCCTCTGTTTTTGATTTAATTGTAGTGTTCTCACAACACAGTGTGTGAAAGGAAGAAAAACTTCTTTTGATATTGGAGCAGTCACTGGTATTTTTACATAGTACAATTAATGTTGTGACACCAACTTTTGCCCTTTAATATGAAATGAATGGATTGGCTACAATTTAATGTAAACACCCCTCTCTCTGTCCCCCTCCCACCCAACCCCAATCCCTGTGCTATGGCCAGAAAGATCTATACCCCAAGATGGCATTTACTAATCAGTGACCTTTCTGTTATTATTCAACATGGTGCTTGTTGGCAATTTCAGCACACTCTGCAATTCATCAGTGTCAAAACTTACAAAGAAGCCTGTGATAAGTCTCCATTTTGAGCTGTTTCATTAAAGATCTGATAAAGCTGCCTCAGTTCCCGTGGTGCGGCTATCATTGCAGTAAATATGAATTCTCCAGTCACGTTTGCTTTCATCTGGCTTTCCCCTTGAATAAACATGGGCAAGTCTACACTACCCAGCTACATCAGGAGCAAAAAGGGTCAACATTGGTGTCTTTAGTTTCAAGTTTATGAGTCAGAGGATGTGCTTGAAAAAACATGTCTGTATTGCAGTATACTTCCAGAGATTTACTACCTCCATCTACATCCAGGATCTCAAATTCAAATCACCACGAGGGCCATATGAGGACTAGTACATCAGTCTGAGGGCTGCATCACTGACACCTTTTCATTTAAAAGTACAAAAGCCCCCCACCCTGTGCCACCCCTGGCCCCGCTCCCACTTCCCCTCTTCCATGTGGCCCTGCCCCATCTCTTCCAACCCCTTGCCCAAATCTCCACCTCCTCCCCTGAGCACGTGGCTCCCCGCTCCTCCCCCCTCCCTTCTGGAAAGTGCTAAGCACTGCCAAACAGCTATTTGGCGGTGGGAAGTGCCTGGAGGTAAGCAGAGGAGCGGGGATGTGGCACACTCTGGGGTGAGGAGCTTGGCGGCCGCAGGAAATAACTCTGCGGGCCGCATGTTTGAGACCCATGATCTACTTGTTCAAGGACTCTGAAATCTTTTACTTTAATTGGATTTATCTGGCTTTGTGCCCTTGAGGCCAAACAAAGACTCACCCCTTCAGCTATAGTCCATATGGCTGCTCGTGCTGCTTTCAAGTTGATAGGCCAAGAAGATCCATAAAACCTTGTATCACTGAATCACTTTGCTTGGAAGTGACCTCTGGTAGATTACCTTGTCCATCTCGCTGCATCGTACTAGGATTGCTTGCATGATCCCTAAATCCTGTGAGACAGCTGAGTCCAGTCTAGTCTTGAATATCACTAGCGAAGATGATTCCAAAATCTCTTCTGGAACCCTATTTATCTAACTAGCCCTGCCTTGGTACTTATATGCACCCACCTAAATCTTAGCACCATTACATTTTGATCCATTGTTGTTAAGGAATGACAGCAATTCTTCACTATCCCCTTTATAACCTACCCTCACATATCTGCATAATAGTCCATGTCTGCTTTTATCTGGCTTTCCCCTTGCCTTTGAGGAAACTAGCAGATTGTTCTATTTAAGCTGCCTTATGACCACCAGCCTTAGAAACTGTTTTTCTCCACTAATTCATCCTTTCTTATTACCATCACCTCCACTAAGAGAATAAGTTCCAGACTTTCATGTTTGTTTCTTCATCCGTTGCATTTTGCAGAGGACAGAGTGAACTAATTGTATCTTAAAAAGTGACTCTGCCTTGAATAGTACTCCTATACAAATGACATTTCATTGTGGGGTTCACTGGTTATTGTCTCAATCATTTTCATATCAAATGTGCTTAGTTTTGCTTTGTAAAACTCATAGACTCATAGACTCTAGGACTGGAAGGGACCTCGAGAGGTCATCGAGTCCAGTCCCCTGCCCTCATGGCAGGACCAAATACTGTCTAGACCATCCCTGATAGACATTTATCTAACCTACTCTTAAATATCTCCAGAGATGGAGATTCCACAACTTCCCTAGGCAATCTATTCCAGTGTTTAACTACCCTGACAGGAACTTTTTCCTAATGTCCAACCTAAATCTCCCTTGCTGCAGTTTAAGCCCATTGCTTCTTGTTCTATCATTGGAGGCTAAGGTGAACAAGTTTTCTGCCTCCTCCTGATGACACCCTTTTAGATACCTGAAAACTGCTATCATGTCCCCTCTCAGTCTTCTCTTTTCCAAACTAAACAAACCCAATTCCTTCAGCCTTCCTTCATAGGTCATGTTCTCAAGACCTTTAATCATTCTTGTTGCTCTTCTCTGGACCCTCTCCAATTTCTCCACATCTTTCTTGAAATGCGGTGCCCAGAACTGGACACAATACTCCAGTTGAGGCCTAACCAGCGCAGAGTAAAGCGGAAGAATGACTTCTCGTGTCTTGTTTACAACACACCTGTTAATGCATCCCAGAATCACGTTTGCTTTTTTTGCAACAGTATCACACTGTTGACTCATATTAAGCTTGTGGTCCACTATGACCCCTAGATCTCTTTCTGCCATACTCCTTCCTAGACAGTCTCCTCCCATTCTGTATGTGTGAAACTGATTGTTCCTTCCTAAGTGGAGCACTTTGCATTTATCTTTATTGAACTTCATCCTGTTTACCTCAGACCATTTCTCCAACTTGTCCAGATCATTTTGAATTTTGACCCTGTCCTCCAAAGCAGTTGCAATCCCTCCCAGTTTGGTATCATCTGCAAACTTAATAAGTGTACTTTCTATGCCAACATCTAAATCGTTGATGAAGATATTGAACAGAACCGGTCCCAAAACAGAACCCTGCGGAACCCCACTTGTTATACCTTTCCAGCAGGATTGGGAGCCATTAACAACTACTCTCTGAGTACGGTTATCCAGCCAGTTATGCACCCACCTTATAGTAGCCCCATCTAAATTGTACTTTCCTAGCTTATCTATAAGAATATCATGCGAGACTGTATCAAATGCCTTACTGAAGTCTAGATATATCACATCCACCGCTTCTCCCTTATCCACAAGGCTCGTTATCCTATCAAAGAATGTTATCAGATTAGTTTGACATGATTTGTTCTTTACAAATCCATGCTGGCTATTCCCTATCACCTTACCACCTTCCAAGTGTTTGCAGATGATTTCTTTGATTACCTGCTCCATTATCTTCCCTGGCACAGAAGTTAAACTAACTGGTCTGTAGTTTCCTGGGTTGTTTTTATTTCCCTTTTTATAGATGGGCACTATATTTGCCCCCTTCCAGTCTTCTGGAATCTCCCCCGTCTCCCATGATTTCCCAAAGATAATAGCTAGAGGCTCAGATACCTCTTCTATTAACTCCTTCAGTATTCTAGGATGCATTTCATCAGGCCCTGGTGACTTGCAGGCATCTAACTTTTCTAAGTGATTTTTTACTTGCTCTTTGCTTATTTTCTCTTCTAAATCTACCCTCTTCCCGTAAGCATTCACTATACTAGACATTCCTTCAGACTTCTCAGTGAAGACCGAAACAAAGAAGTCATTAAGCATCTCTGCCATTTCCAAGTCTCCCGTTACTGTTACCCCCTCCTCATTGAGCAGTGGGCCTACCCTGTCCTTAGTCTTCCTCTTGCTTTGAATGTATTGATAAAAAGTCTTCTTGTTTCCCTTTATTCCCATAGCTAGTTTGAGTTCATTTTGTGCCTTTGCTTTTCTAATCTTGCCTCTGCATTCCTGTGTTATTTGCCTATATTCATCCTTCGTGATCTGCCCTAGTTTCCATTTTTTATATGACGCCTTTTTATTTTGTAGGTCACGCAAGATCTCAAGGGTAAGCCAAGGTGGTCTTTTGCCACATTTTCTATCTTTCCTAAACTATCTCTTTACAACTGTGGAAAACTCCACCTGGGAGCAGAGAGTCAAAGCTCGATTCTTTCCTTCTTGAACATCATTAGTACTAAAGATTCTGCAGATTAAGTGATGCCCACACACATCTGTCCAGCCTCATTGCCTCAAACATCAGGTTTTGCTTTTTTACTATTGCTATGCATTGAGCTGATGTATTCATTTATCTCCTTGATATCTAGTTTTTTTTTTCCCATGAGCAGTTAGTTGAAGTAGAACCTGTATATATGTATATGGATAATCCTAATATTTATTTGTGTATTATCTTGCATCTGAATTTAATCTGCTATTCTGTTCTATATAGGTTGTTACACCGTCATTGTAGTATTTGAGGGCCTTCCAGTAGTGCATTAAGCAATGTGACTAACATCTGTCACACACTTGTCCTCTTATCCTTTCCCCAGGGAGAAATGTGTGTGCAGGGGAGTGTCTTGTTTTAGTGTTTGGCTTAAAAAAAGAGAGAGAGAGAGAGAGAGAGAGAGAGAGCGCTATATGTTTCTGATAGGAAAGGCAAGGTCACTGAAGTGCGCCTTGCCAATGGAGCAGAAGGTGAGAAGGTCCTTAGTTCCTGGGAGAGCTCTTTTCACCGTCTGAGCAGCCCCTGAGAAAGCTCTGTCTCCTGCACAGGTCAGCTTCACTCTCATCATAGAAAGTTCTCTTGTGCCAGAGGAGCAAAGTTGACTTGGAATCAGACCCTTTTCCCCTGTTAGACTAAATTGGTCAGTTTCAGAAAGCTGTGTCTGTGAGAGCAAAATGTCACTGCAAAGAAAGAGACCTGACAGCCAGCGGCGGCTCCAAGCACATGCCTGGGGCAGCAAGCCGCGAGGGGCAGCCTGCCAGTCCTTGTGAGGGCGGCAGCGCGCCTGCAGGAGGTCTGCCAGTCCTGCAGAATCATCAGGAATTCAGCAGCGGGTACACCAAATCCGCAGGACTGGCAGACCTCCTGCAGGCAAGCCGCCGAATCTGCGGGACCGGGGACCTCCCGCAGGCAAGCCGCCAAAGGCAGCCTGCCTGCTGTGCGTGGGGCGGCAAAAAATCACCGGTTCATTCACCTGCACATACACCAATGTAATATACGCCATCATATGCCAGCAATGCCTCTCTGCTATGTACATCAGCCAAACTGGACAGTCTCTACAGAAAAGGATAAATGGACACACATCAGATATTAGGAACGGCAATATACAAAAACCTGTAGGAGAACACTTCAACCTCTCTGGCCACACAATAGCAGATCTTAAGGTAGCCATCCTGCAGCAAAAAAACCTTCAGGACCAGACTTCAAAGAGAAACTGCTGAGCTTCAGTTCATCTGCAAATTTGACACCATCAGCTCAGGATTAAACAAAGACTGTGAATGGCTTGCCAACTACAAAACCAGTTTCTCCTCCCTTGGTTTTCACACCTCAACTGCTAGAAGAGGGCCTCATCCTCCCTGATTTGAACTAACCTCGTTATCTCTAGCCTACTTCTTGCTTGCATATATATACACCTGCCCCTGGAAATTTCCACTACATGCATCCGACGAAGTGGGTATTCACCCATGAAAGCTCATGCTCCAAAACATCTGTTAGTCTATAAGGTGCCCCAGGACTCTTTGCTGCTTTTAAAAAAGCTGGAGCCGCTCCTGCTGACAGTAGCTGGTATATGAATATAAAGGCTTCGAGGGTTAGGCAGTGTCCCTAATTTTAGCCTCATCCTATCCTCTCTGCTCTATAGTAAAATGTTTGGGGTTCATGAGTCTCCACCTCTGAGACATAAACGGGTGTCAAAGGTCCCAAATAAAACTCGCAGGCAGCATCAAAGAGGAAGCTAGAATCCTATTGCCTGGTCAGCTCCATATATTACGTAACTACATTTACTTTTCTATGCAGGAAATCGGTGTTGGCTCCTCTGCTGGTTATTTTCTCCTTTTGTGCGCGTGCTCCCCAGCCCCCTACACACACACAAAATTATCAGGGTGAACAACTCAGTCCTAGCTTGTTGCCTGCTTGCATTTTGAAATAATCAGACATGCCAGTTTCATAGTGCATTGTAAGAAAATAATTTGGTAATACTGGTCAATGTTGCCCTCCACTCCCCAAGGCCTTGGAGCACAGTGTCCCCTCTCTTCCTGTCAGAGATATGAAGGTCCTTTTGATAACATCCCCACTCTTGAGGCCCAGCGATTTAGCCAGCTAGCACTGTTGTTTAATAGGTATGAGTGGAATCACTGTTGAGCAGAGCGAGACATACTTTCATCCCCAGGGGTTGAGTACTTTTTCCTCTGCTGGCCTAGGAAGCAAGAATCAGGGCAAGAAATTGAGCTCAGTCTTCTGAATAATGTAGAATAGTGCCATTAAATTGTTGATCTGGGTTGAGGTTTTAAAGAAAATAAACATTGGCGTTAACTGCTTGATTATTCAGGTTCTAACGGCAATAGTTAAATAAACAATATCAAGATCAACTGGCCCCAGTTTTTCATTTAAGGATGTGATTTTTACTTTCAGTGCTTTTGGTGCTTTCTGGTTTTATTTGTGTTTTGTCTTTTTTGTTTTTTGAAATTTGAAATGTTTTCTGTTTTTCAAATTTCCATGTTTTGGGTCTCTTGAGCCTCTGTTTAGAATGCAGAAAGGAAGTAGTTGCTAGGGACAATAGCTGAGCTGGCTGGGTGGATGAAAGAGAGAAGGAACACGCAAACCCTTCATAAATATTATATTTTATAATATTAAAGAACACTTAAAGGGGAGGGGAGATTTCAGAAGCACCCCCAGTGAGTGCAGAGAACAAGTCACATTGATGTCGTGTAGGCCTTGTGCTGCTAGCTCACTTACGAGGTTTTGAAAACCCTACTCTCTGGGTAAAATTTGCTAAAGCACCTAAGTCCCATTGACTTTCAGTGAGACTTAGGCAGCTGTGCCAGTTGTGAAAATGAGGGACTTAGATGCTTTACTCTGTATCTTTAAAGACCATAGCTTTTTAAGGACTGAAAAGGAAAGAGTGCACATATTTTTCCAGAATCTCATTATTCCATTAACTGGAAGGGGAGTTGTGGGTTCTCAGAGGCAGATTTTCAAAGGTAGGTAGGCACATAAAAGATGCATGTGCCTAGTGAGATTTTTCAAAAGTGCTTAGGTGCCTATGTGCAACTTAAGGTGCATCTTTATTCAGATACCTTTCAAAATCTGGCTCTCACAGCCTTGCCGGATAAGCTCCAGGATCAGTTATTAAAGCGGCATCTCAGCAACGAAGATGCCACCATCCATGTGTGAGAACTAGGATGTTAAACTGTAAACAGATTCTTCCGATTGTCACAACAAGGAAGAAAATGAAACCAGTTACAGGAATAGAAGGACAAATTTGAATTGCAAACAGATTAGCTTTATGTTCCCAAGGTGGTGAGAGAGAGAAGGAAAGACTTCAAAAAGTAAATACAGCTTAAACCTTGACAAGATTCATTGAATGTAGTAACTCAGATAACTTTTTGTAGTTATTAAGCAGGATAATTAGATATCGAGACCATTAATTTTGGAACCATTTTTCACTCTAAAATTGCAACTTTATTATGGAAATAATAGTTTGAATTATTATACACAAAATATGTATATTACAAAAGTTGCAGGCCCGATTTGCTAGTACACACTGTCTGCTTTATGCCACTCCAGTGATGCAAAGCATCCAGATATCCAGCTCCACCACCCAGGTAAACCTGTGCTTTAGGACCACCATAAACAATTCTTCTTATCCCTTGGTGTTTAAAGGTCTGATCCATGGCTCATTGAAGTAGAAACTTCCAATGATTTCAATGGCCGTTTTGTATCCATCCCTAAACCTTTAAAAACCTTTTATCTTCTTTTAAATATTTCATGTAGTTTATTCTGGTTAGCAAAGTACCCAGGACAAAACAGACTATATTAAAACTGCATGCAAGAGAGTTACCTTCATGGAGTGGAAAACCAGGAGTCAAGATAAAAGATTCAGAAATGAGTATTTTTTAGGGTAAAATGCAGCCTATCTTTAATTTCTTAAAGTGATCCTGTAATGATTTAGGCAATGCATGGAAATTATTTTCTTTAATACATTGTGATATTTTTAAATGTCTCCATTACTTTTTTAAAGTTGCTTTTTTGTCATTCAGCTGCTGTTTGCAACTCAAATATTGCTGCTGTGTGCTAGTATGTGCGTATCAAAGACTGCAGTATTGCCAATCTCAAGTGTTCCAAAATTGAGATTCATTTAAAAAAAAACACCTTTTTTAGCCAGTTTTGCATTTTGATTGGCATTCTGGTTTCAGAGCCTTTTAGTGTGCATTTGAATCACATTTTCAAGCATTTCTCCACAACCACAAGGGGCAGAAACTTACTATTTTTTATAAACAAAAGCTGAGATTTTCCCATAATCACTTGTCTTCAGGAGCTGGGTCTAAGTAAAATGCCCAATATCATGAGGTTCGTGATGAAATCATGAGATGGCAACACTGAACTGACAAATCTATATATGTTTTGCATTTCTGCTTAGACAAGCTGCATACACATTAAGAAAAGTCTTTCTAAATTATTTCCAGTTAAATAATCTTTTACTACACACACGAAAGAGAGGGAGCAGCAAGCCAGGCCTTCTTCAAGGGCCCTTCAGCTTTGGAACTTGCTACCCTGGATCCAAATAGTCCTAGTTTATTGATGTTTATTTGCAAACATTGGTGGGCGTGTTGCAAAGCCCCTGTATTTTACTAGCTGAGAGAGACCAATAGGACACTGGTGGGAGATCATAATATTTCTCACTGTTGTATTATAACTTATTAAAGATTGGGCAAAAAGGATTCCTGGAATAGTGGTTTGTATAACACAGCTTTTAAAATATGTTAAGGGGCACCTGAAGCATAGGTGCTTCCTTTTAATGTGTATTTTACAGTGAAAGAAACTTTAAATGTCCTTTTTACAGTTTTTTTACTTGTAAAAAATGTCAAATTAAAACAAACATCTCATTTTTCCAGTAGGTTTTTTTTTGTTTATTTCTACATGTATCAAATGACTCATTTAAAATTTTATCAGGGGTGTGAAGCTTTTTTTCCCCAAGATCCTATTAGCTAGAATATATGTCCAGTTAAAAACACAATGTCTGTTTTGGCTCCTGTTTTATTTAGCTAGATAATAAAACTTCAGTACTTTGAATGCTCTGTAAACATAATGTTTACTAATTTTGCATCCAGTATATAGTTATAACTGGATTTTTGGCTAAGGAAAACTCATGTTATTTTGCATTTATTCCACTAAATTTGTGAGACAAAGAATTATGGTCCAGATTTTGCAATCCTTACTCATGTAATTACTGCATATTACTCATGAATGAGTAAGGACTTCTTGCATGTATAAAAGTTTGCAGGATTTTCCCTGTGGTTGTAGACCTCTGATTTAAGCCTATCGATACTATTCCTTAGGGAATACATTCCTAAAATTAGAGGGCATATGTTCTAGAAATATTTATTATATTCTTTAAATTGCTTATTTCAAAGGCAACCCACTGAAGGGCGATCACGTGATGGTGGTTTACGTCTTGGAGAAATGGAACGAGATTGTTTAATAGGTTATGGAGCCAGCATGCTTTTGCTGGAGAGACTGATGATTTCAAGTGATGCCTTTGAAGTGGATGTCTGTGGACAGTGTGGCTTGCTGGGATATTCTGGCTGGTAAGTTGACTCATTTTAATGTTTTCCTGTTAGTGGGCTTACATCCTGATCTCTTTCCCTCTTATTTTGCACATGCAGTATTTTGTTCTGTATGTCCACTTTAAAGAAAGCCATTGAATCTTTTAAGTTATGTGGAGCAAACTGATTAACACAGTAAATACAGCTCCAGAGTAATACTTAACACTTGTGTAGTGCTTTTCATCTTCAAAGTGCTTTGCAAACATTAGTTAACATTTCCATACATTTTAATTAATCTACATCAATGACCGGGTAGGTGTAAGGGGGATGCACTCTGAATGGTCATGAGATTGGTAACAGTATATAGAGCTTTTCACTACTAAGGTACTGGTTCCTTCTGACTTGGTAGTGCAGTTATCACACAAAGTGGGAAATGTTAGTAATCTCTAGGCCAAATTCTGTCCTAACTGAAGTTGAGGGATCAAGGCAAAACAAAATCTGGCCTTTGTGGTCCATTTCTCAAAGTGGGAACAAATTTCCATGTCCCAAAACTCAGCCACAGCTTGTCTGCCCAGCATGGCAAAGTGCACTGAAGGGTTTGATCTCTAGCGCTCTAACATGTTGTGCTGTAGCCAACCGGTGTAGACCCCGCTGGAGTGCTTTAAATGGTACCCAGTTCAGATTAATGTCACCCTTTTGGCAGCCTGAGACAGGACATGGAATTAACATGGAAACTGTACTGCCCTCTCACTCATTCTCTAGAGCAAGACGGGCAAACTTTTTGGCCTGAGGGCTGCATCAGGTTTCATAAATTGTATGGAGGGCCGGTTAGAGGAGAAGGTCGTGGCCCAGACCCCATCCCCTATCTGCCCCCTCCCCCCGGGACTCCTGCCCCCATCCAACCACCCCATCCCTGTCCCCTGACTGCCCCTTGCTGCCCCATCCAACCCTCCCCTCCTTCCTGACTGCCCTCCCAGGACCCCTGCCACCATTCAACCCCCTGACCAGCCCGACCCCTGTCCACACCCCTGCCCCCTGACCACCTCCCCAAACTCCCCTGCCCTCTATCCAACCCCCCCTGCTCCTTGCCCCCTTACTGCGCTGCCTGGAACACCAGTGGCTGGCGGCACTACAGCCGCACTGCCCGGCTGGAACTGGGCCACGCCGCCGCTACCACACAGCACAGAGCACCGGGTCAGGCCAAGCTTTTGCAGCTGCACTGCCCCAGGAGCTCACAGCCTCACTGCTCAGAGCATTGCGCCTGTGGCGGAGCGAGCAAGCTGAGACTGCGTGAGAGGGGGAACAGCAGGAGAGGGGCCGGGGGCTAGCCTCATGGGCCAGGAGCTCAGGGACCAGCCAGGATGGCCAGCCTGCAGGCCATAGTTTGCCCACCTCTGCTCTAGGGGCTTTTCTACATAGAGTTTGTGTGCCAATTTAACTCAACCGACTTAATTCAGTTGTTGCAACTTTCCTACTGGGGACAGGCTGTTTGATGGGTTTGTGTCTTAAATCACTTGGCTTAGGTCATTTACAAACCAGCTTAAGATGAATTGATTGACACTTAAAACTAATTTAAGTGTCCACACACACAATTGCATGGATTTAACTAAATTGGTTTAAAATCACATTTTTAGTTAAAATGGTGCAATTTTGAGTATAGACCAGCGCTTAATTAACTGTCTCTGAGAGCTTGTCTGCCCAGCATGGCAAAGTGCACTGAAGGGTTTGATCTCTAGCGCTCTAACATGTTGTGCTGTAGCCAACCGGTGTAGACCCCGCTGGAGTGCTTTAAATGGTACCCAGTTCAGATTAATGTCACCCTGCTTGAAAAGGAACTATATCAGCGTGAACTAGAGCACGCCAGCTGGGACTACATGGGGCAGTTAGAACGCAACATGTTAATGCTCTACAGATCACACCCCTCTGGTGCACTTTGCTTCGCTGTGTAGACAAGCTCTAAGTCATTGGCAGTGTACTGTTGGGAAGCTTGCGCTGCAACTCACTGTACCTCTTCTGTAGCTAGCTGTGAAAATTAATGGCCGCCATCAGTCCTCCAAGTTATCAAGCTAACACATTTCATACTTAATTGAATTAACTTTTATCTTTATTAAGGGAGAGTGATGAGATTTTTACCAAAAAAAAACACATAGGACCATATATTTCTAAGATAGTCATATATATTTTTTAAAGACTGCTATTCTTTTTCAGTAAGATTTTCAGAAGCGTGTAGAGTCCTTTCATACTTAATTTTGCTACAGAATAGAAAAAAAAATCTTTACTACCATACTGTTTTTTCTGCAAGTTACAAAATACACAAAGGGCACCATTAGTAGATGGTGTTCTTAGTTGCTGAGACTGGGGGGGTTTTTGTGTGTAGTGTAATTTTACCTATGTTCTCTGACCTACTCCAGTTCCCATTAGCCCATAATACTTTCTGTATGTTCTCACGAGCAATAGACTTTCTGATTTCCTTTTACAAGAGCAAAGGCTGCAGGGTTCTCTTCTCTAAAGCCATTTCTCCACCTAACACACCAACTGGGAGTAGATGGGTGCATATTTGTTTTGTTCATTTGTAGAGAGTGTTTTTTCTTTTGAGTTGGAGGACCCAGGAAGATCCTGAGCTCAACTCTGAATCTCTGATCTATGCTGTACCAATTCAGTACCACATAGCTCTTTCGGAGATGTTAGTATTGCTTTAGTCTCGCATTGCCACTTGCTTGTCCTTGCTAGAGAACAGAGTTCACCACTCTCCTGGTGTCTCTGGGCCAAATTTTGTTCTGGAACCAGAGTAAACTCCAGGGGCATAGGTGTTTTAATGATTGCCCCTGTGGCCATTCCAGGGGCAGTAGAGGACAGGAAATAACAATGAAGAGCACACAGGAATGCATTAGTAGTAAAATTCAAGGGGCTCTAGTCTCCTGCCCTAGGATAAAAGTGACTTTTATTTAAAACAGTGGGAGTTACTTGCATCCTGCACTAGAAAAATTAGGCCCAATGTCTGCTGCTGTTCTAATACTACAGAGATTTATGTCAATACGATAGAGAGATCTGTATGTATGGTTTTGTTTGTTTTTTGGTTTTTTTAAAAAGCAAATGTTCTCAGACTGTCTAATGAGTCCTGCTGGCTCAGGTTTTTCCTTGAGTCTTTGTAGTGCCTGTAAAGCTGATGGATGACGTCTTTGCAGGACAGAAATCATTTAAAGGGGAATTGGACTCTCCTCTATGCTTGGCATAAGAAAATTACTTTACTTTCTTCTCTGGAGAACTTTCAGCCACTACTAGAAAATCCTCCAAGTGTAAACTTTAGAGAAACAAAAAAAGCTCTTTAACTGGATTCAGGAATAGAGACAAAGACCTGATTGCACATATCATCTGTATTGTAAATAAATAATTTACCTTTTAGAAAAGGGAGGACCAGCTGTATCAATGTCCCTGAATCCCAGCCATAGATTACTGAATAGTTGAGATCAGGTTCACCACACACTCAAACCTTCATAATTTCCTGCGAGTCTTGCCGTGCAGAAGAGAGTGATGGGGAGATGAGTGCAGTGATTGGCATCTTCTATTTGTTGTACTTCTCTGGCTGTGGAATCTCCCCCCAGTTACTGAATTTCCCACATTGCCACCATCTGTGCTTTGCCTCCCCCCTCTGGCTCCTGTACAGAGCGCCCTGATAAGTACTTCCTTTCACTATGGAATACAAGACAAGATACACCTGTTGGAGATGTTAGAAAGAAGCACTGATTTCTGGGAAAAGGCAGAGCATGACTAGCCTAGCAAGGATGGAACTTCCTTATTGGAACATGACCATCTGTCAGTCTCCCTTTAACCAAATGCCTTCTTCTTAGAAAAAAAATTTCTCTGCAAGTAAGATTATGATGTCACTGTCGTCCCGGATTCTCTTCATTTTCCTCTACTCTTGTGCTCATATAGCTGAAGTCTAGGTGGATAGTCTGAGGATTGAGGTTGTTAAAACACCCATGTTCCCTGAAAGGAGCATAAAGCCTGCGCTGAGCATCCCTCAATGATCAATGATTTTTTTTTTTAAGATTGTGTGTGTGTGTGTGCGCGCGCACCCATATGGGGTGGGGGAGGGAGAAGTGTCACCTATAATAGGGCTTTGATACCTGGTTCAGGCCTCTCGGTGCTGCTGCAATACAAATAAATAACAGCAGAACTACCTAGCAGCAGGACACCACCTGTTGGTTTTCTTACAGTTAATGTTGTTTAAACTGTTTGGATTCCTAGTTGTGCTTTTGTTATATGACTCAGCCTATGGCTATTGAAGATGTCAGGCCTTAGGAGAAGACCATATTTGGATTGTTTAGTACTTTATAATTGTTTAATTCTAGTTTTATGTGGAGTCCTATGAGGGAAGACTAAATCATTGTTTGTGATTTGAATCTCTCCTGTTAAGCAGCTGAGTAGACAGGCATTACTCTGCATGCGGGTGCCAAGTGTGCTCTTTGCACTTCTGTCATGATACCAAAAATATACATTTGGGCCAGACTAATGAATGTGTGATAAGTGCTGTGACCTCCGGAGCATGAAACCTGGGTTCATTTTCCAATGCCAGGCTCTGGCTCCACGGGCAAGGATGGGCCGAGAGTGTAATCTACTTCTGAGCGGAAGGAGTACACTTTATGTTTCTCAACAGCAACTCCTTCCACCTGTGTAAGGCTCTGCTTTGTACAGCTGCAGAAGCAGACGTGGCCAGTTTTAACAAAGATGATGGCTGCAACATGGGTCATTGGAGGAGGTGGGAGGAATCAGAAAGGCTACATAAAGTAAATCATTGATCCTTCTATTAGTGAGTGTAAAAAACTGAGCTTTTCACCCTTTAAATTAGGGGTTTGTTAAACAATCAAACCCTTTTTGTTCAACTTTGTTGCAAAGTTTAAAGTTTGTAAACTGTAGGTGAAGTTTCTCCCAGAGAGAGGAACAGACATTCAAAGCAATTTGAATTCTGTAAAAAGCTCCCTGGTAAGGGGGAATAATCAATAATGGGTGATTTCAGTTATTAAATAAGCTGTGTCCATCCGTAGTTGCAGCAAGTGACCTGTAATGAGCAACACAGTAGAAACTAGGTAATTAGAGCAGCTCAGAACCTTTCAACTGCTCTTTGTCAGAGACTCAAGCATCAGTGAAGCACTGCTCTGGGAAAGCTTGTAGCAACGCATTGTTCTGTAGATGACAGGAAGGGCACTAGTCACCAGGAAAAAAATCGTTACATACAAGATATCCCTCTAATACGTATATGCAATCTAGGGTGGTTCATCTGGGTTGTACTTTCCTGAGGGAAGTAACAACATATTGACCTCAGTGGCAGGATTGGTTCCAATGTGGGTGAGGAGGGACCCCTGCAGCTGAGAGTCTCCTAGTGGAGGTTTAAAAAAAATTCACTGAGTTACCAATTAAGTACTAGGTCCTACTCCCCTTACTCTTGTACATAGTCCCAAAGACTTCAGTGACAGTGCTCTGATGAATACAGCAAACGGGTTTGATCCTTACTCTGAAGATGTTCATGACACATAGGAGACCATACATATTTTGGGAGATGGTGCAGGTGCAATATTTTGGGTGTTTGAAAATTTATGGACACAAAAAATGTTGGCCTTTGGTTTAAATTCAGCCTTTGTGTGAGTGTAATTTACACTGCACTGCATAGCTGTCTCTTTACACAGTTTGGCCTCTAAGTATCTTGAGTTATGCACTGCACATCCCTAAACATGCATGCTTTCTATGATGGGTTCGGTCACAGAGACCCCGTTGGGACTGTCACCTGATGTGGTGAAACTACCTCTGAGCCCGTTTTCCCTGGTAGCATGGGACTTCAGAACCCCATCTTGTTGAGCCAGACACGCTAGTCTGCTACAAACACAGACCCAGGTCTGGTCCAAGCCCCCAAAGCTGCTGACATCACTGAAAACAGCTCAGCAAGTACTCCTGTCTCCAGCACCCAGATACCGCTCCCAATGGGATCCAAACCCCAAATAAATCCATTTTACTCTGTATAACGCTTATACAGGGTAAACTCCTAAATTGTCCACCTTTTATAACACTGATACAGAGATATGCACAGCTATTTGCGCCCCCCCCCGGTATTAATCGCTTACTCTGGATTAATTAATAAACAAATGTGATTTTATTAAGTATAAAAAGTAGGATTTAAGTGGTTTCAAGTAATAACCAACAGAACAAAGTAAGTTACCAAGCAAAATAAAACAAAACACTCAAGTCTAAGCCTGATACATTAAGAAACTGAATACAGGTAAATCTTGCTCTCAGAGTTGTTCCAATAAACTTCTTTCACAGACTAGACTTCTTCCTAGTCTGGGCCCAATCCTTTTCCCTGCTACAGTCCTTGTTAGTTCCAGCTCCTGTGGTAACTAGGGGATTTCTCATGACTGGCAGCTTCGTTTGTTCTGTTCCACCCCCTTTTATAGCTTTGGTACAAGGTGGGAATCTTTTGTCTCCTGGATCCCCACCCCTCCTCCTAAATGGAAAAGCACCAGGTTTAAGATGGGTTCCAGTTCAGGTGAACTGTCTCTGGAAGTCACACTTTCTGTGATTTCCGTGACCTCCATGGCATAAACGTAGCCTTATTTATTATCGCTTGTTCAGGACAGGAAGGAAGTGGCATGGTTTTATGGAATAACTACTGCAGGCTTTGGTGTTGGCTCTCAGAACAGAGAGTCCTGTAGCAAATCAGTTCATTTTATCATCCATGCTGTTTCATATATAACACTGGTCTACAATTTTTGAGAAGTCGTCTGCTTCAGAGATAAAATGTGATATTAATTATGTATTTTGATGTGCTGAATTCAAATATGACAATTTAAAACAACTGGCTACTGTTTCTAAGATATTTAAGTTTTTACATTTTATGTCTATGTATATTGTGTAGATAGTAGAGTTTTAATCATAAATTGTAAACCTAGGTCTTTTCATTTGTTTATGGTTGCTTTACATGATAATATTTCACCTGTCCTGCTTATGTAACACTTTAAAAATCAGCAAAAGGGTTATATAAATAAAATTTATTACGAAACAAAATGCAAAAAACTATTATATACATAGTTTAGTCCTATTCAGTGTCTACTCAGCGCTTCTTGGCTTGTCTCTTGTATTCATTAAATGGAGCATCTCTTGTCACTGTCCAGCAATAGTCTGCAAGTATTGATGGGCTCCATTTGCCCTGATAGCCTGCCAGGAGATTCCACTGCTGTAGTCTGGAGCCCAACAGCTCTGCCTTACTCTTGGGTAGTTCCAAATCCCTGACAAGGTCATTCAGTTCACCTTGTGTTATGAGGTGTGATTGAGAGGAGGAGGATGAGAGAAAATGTGGGTCCTGTGACATTGATGGTTCAGGACCAGAAGTTTCATCCTTTTCCTCTTCCTCGTCTGACTCAAGTGAGAATGATTCTGGTGCATCAGGAACCGGCAGTCCTTCTCCATGGGGTACTGGGCGTATAGCTGAGGGAATGTTTGGATAATGCACAGTCCACTTTTTCTTCTTTGACACACCTTTCCCAACCGGAGGCACCATGCAGAAGTAACAATTGCTGGTATGATCTGTTGGCTCTCTCCAAATCATTGGCACTGCAAAAGGCATAGATTTCCTTTTCCTGTTCAACCACTGGCGAAGATTTGTTGCACAAGTGTTGCAGCATATGTGTGGGGCCCACCTCTTGTTCTGATCTCCAATTTTGCAGCCAAAATAAAGGTGATAGGCTTTCTTAACCATAGTGGTTATACTGCGCTTTTGTGATGCAGAAGTCACTTCACCACAAACATAGCAGAAGTTATCTGCACTGTTCACACAAGTACGAGGCATCTCTGCTCACTTTGGCTAAACAGAAATGTGTCCCTTTGCAAAATCAAACGCTGACAAATAAGAGAGCACGACACTGTATGATTTCTAGAGTGATATAGGGCCATTTGTTCAGCAGAGTGATGTAAGCTTCGTTATGATTGCATCATCCATGACTTCTAGGAATAACATGATGCAATTCATATCCTGTATGATGCAATACCAGCTTCAGATTGCATCATTCATTGTTTTGCCTAAAAAGCAAGTACTGTCCAAACCCAGTCATAGATTTATTCATAGATCCAGTCAAAGATGTATTTTAGTCATTTCTGGTTTAAATTGAGATCCCTTCCCTTTATAACTCACTTATCCTCCACCATTCCCAAGTCAAGGGTTGTATATACTGACCCAATAGCATATCTTGAAAACTAGAGCCAATCAACAATTTTAAGCATCATTTTCGTTCTCAGTGACCCAGAATTAGTAAAGTTGGACTACATTTATTTCAGAAGCATTTTGGCTGTAGAGCAGTGTAATCTATGTATGCTGAGTAGATTTAAACTGTAGCATTATATATTTTTCACTCTGATCCTTAAACTTTAGCAACAAGAGTGGAACCCTGGTAATTTAATACAAAATCACTACATTTAATTTGAATCAAGTCTACAGGTAGCCAATTATTTTTTGTCACAGTCCAAATTTCTTGGTTAAGGTATAGTCAAGGTCCACACTCCAGAAAAAAATAACAATAATAATAATTGTGATAATAAGTAAATAAAGATTTCAGGGCCCATTCAAAAGTGTCAGGCAGTCTAGATTTGGCCCGTGGTCTAATTTATTTGAAGTGCCCAGTTGCACAAATGTACTAAAAATTATTATACAGCCAACAAAAAAAACAACCTAAATTATCATAAGATTCTATTAAACACCAGTGGTAGCAACATTTAAAGGCTGCTTCACTAATTTCCTATTTTAATTGCAACCTGCGCTCCTTTGGTTACTTATTTGTTTGCGGAGGCTGGAGGAAAGAGAAATATTCAGCATAGTCTTACATTAGTATGAATAGATTTGCGGCACTTTGGTAATGGGAGAAATCTCAGATGAGAAAACAAAGGTTGAAGGCCCCTTCTCCCTGCTCTCTCAGTTTTGAAAATGAATAAAATGGAAACTGAACAACTAGCCAAACGTTTGGAAATATTTAGATTTTGAATCCTCTTGACCACTGTTTATGTAATGCTGTATCTTGAGTGTCCATATTCCCAGTGCGTGTGGGGGGGGGGGGGATATAGCACACAGTTCTGCAAGATGCTGAGCACTCAGGTCCCAATCCAGTAAAGCACAGGCTTAACTTTAAGTAATCCTGTTGCCTTCAATGAGATTATTCAGGGACTTGCAGGTATGCACGTCCTTAAATACTGGAACAGGGCCAGAGTGCTCAGCACATTCAAAGATGGAGGCAATAGAATATGTATTGTTTAAATGCAGTGAGATACAAGAACCATTTGATAATTGTAGCAGAGCTTCATGTATTAACCAGCAATGAATTTTGTTTTTGTTGTTTCCCTAGGTGCCATTACTGCAAGTCGTCTTGCCACGTGTCATCCCTGCGCATTCCATATGCCTGTAAACTATTATTCCAAGAACTTCAGTCTATGAACATTATACCCAGGCTAAAATTGGCTAAGTACAATGAATGAGCCAGCAAAACAAAGATTTAAGAAGAAATTAAAAAAAAATGTGCAGAACTGGAAGGAATTTCCGTTAAAAGGAGTGACTTAAACCTGAGGGGGTGGGGGAGGGAAGGAAGAGGGCTGATGAATTCCTTATTATTTTCCCTCTGCTATTTTAAGTTGATTGGGAAACTGTGCTGTAGAGAACATCAAGAGCAATTGGTGGGGACTCAGGCAGCCCAGATGAATGAGATGTGTAGCAATTATGTAAAAGGCCCTGATCCAGCAAAGCGCTGCACACAACGGAACTTTTAAGCATGTGATAGTCATGCATTCAGGATGCAAGTGCTTCTCTGGATCAGGGCTTAAGTTTTATTAACTACAGTGGCTTATCCATATTGCTTAAGTATTTGTTTATTTTTTCCAGACAGACAGTGTATGAAAGACTAATAAATTTTTTTTCAAGTATATTGCCTATGTTTTGCTTTTGTGACCATTGTTGATGTTGCAAAAGATGGTATGGTAAGTACTTTGAAGGGTCAAAATTGCTAAATTTATTGTGCTGAAGCATTTATTTACAATCTTTAGATAGTTTGGAGAAACTAAATTTACTTTCTGAAAAACTTCAACCTTTTTGAACAATATTTCCTAAGCAAATAAAGAAAAGATGCATGTGTGTGAGGTGTAATACAAATATAAGGTCAAATGCTGCCTTCAACTAGAGTGGATTGCATGCATGCATCGGAGGGCAGAATTTGCTTTATAGAGACAGATTGATATTTTGATTTTTCTTCGAGTGCCGGCTCATATCGATTCCAATTAGGTGTGCGTGCGCCGCGTGCATATGTACCCCTGCCGATCCAACGGCCCTTCAGTTCCTTCTTACTGCCCGTGATGGTCATTGGAACTGTGGAGCGCAGCTTTGCTGATCTCCACATCCCTAGCTTCTCGTAGTTCTTTGCTCTTTACTGTGTTTATAGTTTGAGTTCTTCTAGTTATAGTTAGTGTTAGTACTTCTATTCATAGTTAGTGTATATAGTTGAAGGGGGGATTAGCCCCTTTCCTCCACCCCCGTGCGGGCCCATGCCCAAGGCACTGGGATTCAAACCATGCTCAGTGTGCCAGAAGCTGATGCCAATAGGGAATCCCCCGACTCCTGCCTCAAGTGGCTAGAGGAATCCCACCTTGTTGACAAGTGCCGCATTTGCAAGTCATTTAAACCAAGGATGAAGAAGGAGCGGGACTTCAGTTTGAAGCAGCTCCTCATGGAGTCAGCACTTAGTCCTGCAACATCAGTACCGAGCGCCCAACAGACTGCCTCAGTAAGGAGCACTCCTTCGGCACCGGATCACTCCAGTACCGAGAAGGAGTCCCAGCACCGACCTCTACTGGCACCGACTCCTCTGCACCTCTCCCTTTCCCCAACTGGGAAATGACATAGTGCTCCGACTGTGGCCTCACAGAAGGAGCACTCATCTAAGACAGTTCGTCGAGCACCATCATCCGCTGCGGCACCGTCGAAGCTGGCACCGCAGATTGCAGCTCCACCTGGCGCAGCACCATCGATTCCGGTCCCACAAGGGCCGTTTGAGTCCGGTGCCAGACAGCTCCCCGGCTCCAGCTGTGGTTGAGCTTGTTTTCCCTTCTACGCCGGAGACCTTCTCTACGGCAAGGGAGCTCATTGCTATGACGGAGCCGATATGTCCTCAACCCCCGGCACCGCTGGTGCGGGTTGTTCAATCCATCGGCAAGCCAGCCCTCGTAAGGCCTCCTTCCATCGATCCACCAGAGAGACGTCATTCCAGATCACGGTCTCGCAGACGCTCTCGATCACGTCGTTCCTGCTCCCGGCACTGCTCACAGTGCCGGCACCGCTCTACATCACGGTACCGGTCACGCTCGCGGCGACATTCAACATCTCATTCACCGGACAGATACTCCTGGTACTGATCTGGCTTTCGGCACCGATCTCGGTACCGTGTATCCCGCAGTTGCTCCAGGCGAAGGGACTCGAGATCCCGATCAACCTCCTAGCACCAGTACGGTAGAAGGTCCCGGTCTCACTCACGGTACCGCCATAGCTCCCGGTACTGCTGCCCGGTACCACCCTGGGATCGAGCGTCAAGAACAGTGGCGCCCTCCCAGGGTCTCTAGGCACCACCGTGGCCTTTGAGACACACATCAGTATCGTCTCAGGCTGGCAGCGCATCCTACCATCAGGAGGGGGAATCTGATGTCCCCAGCCAATATCTGCAAGGACAAAGCCACAAACAAGGGCCTCATCACTGGTCCTTCTGGACACCATGGGCATACCACCAGGCCCAAGCTGCCCCATCAGTGGCTCAACACTCGGCCCCATCAGAACACCGGGTACCAGAGGCAACAGTGAGCCGCCCTCCCCCTGTGGGCACAGACGAGGCTCCAATTCCCTCTGCAGTCACCGAGGTTCCACCTGATGCAGATGACGCCCCTCAAGTGCACGGCCCACCTCAGGACCCGTTGGTCTCGGGCCTCTCCTCCTCCTCACCTGATGAGGCAGTAGCAGGAACATCCTCCTCAGGCCCTCCACCAATCTGTCTCAGAGCCCATCAAGACCTCTTGAGGCGGGTGGCCCAGAATATGAACTTGCAGGTGGAGGAGGTCACTGAAATAGAGGACCCAGTCATGGACATCTTATCAGCTGATGCACCCACTAGAGTGGCTCTCCCATTCATCCGCACTATACAAGCCAATGCAGACACCATTTGGCAATCTCCAGCTTCAATTCCACCTACAGCTAGGGGAGTAGAGAGGAAATATATGGTCCCCTCAAAGGGGCACGAATATGTCTACACCCACCCACCACCCTGCTCTCTGGTTGTCCAATCGGTGAATGAACGGGAGCGTCATGGCCAGCAAGCATCAGCTCCTAAGGCGAAGGAGGCTGGAGGCTAGATGCATGGACCTCCTAGGCCGCAAAATATACTCTGCTGGGGGCCTCCAACTTAGGGTGGCAAACCAACAAGCCCTCCTAAGTCGGTTTAACTTTAATACGTGGGTGTCCGTGGGGAAGTTTACGGAGCTTCTTCCCCAGGAGTCCCGTCCAGAGTTTACAGCCCTGCTTGAAGAGGGTAAAAAGGTAGCAAGAACCTCCCTCCAGGCCTCTCTGGACACAGCGGACTCGGCTGCCAGAACTCTGGCATCTGGAGTGACGATGAGGCGTATCTCCTGGCTCCAGGCTTCAGGCCTTCCCCCTGAATTGCAACAGGCCATTCAGGATTTACCCTTCGAGGGCCAGGGCCTTTTCTCAGACAAAACTGACCCCAGGTTGCAAAGTCTGAAAGACAACCAGGTCATAATGCGCTCGCTGGGTATGCACACGCCAGTGACCCAACGAAGGTCCTTCCGACCCCAACCACACCGCCCTTACAACCAGTCTAGGCCGTGTCAGGACACTACCAGAAGGCGTGGCAGGGGGAATCGGCGGAGGCAGTCTGGTCCTCAAGGAACCCAAAGTCAAATGCCTCCTAAACCACCAATGGGACCCAAGCAAAACTTTTGATGGGACGCCCGAGGACGGCCCACCAGTTATCCTACCGGATCCTTCTCCCTCCTTTTTTCAACCACCTCTCCCATTTCCTCCCTGCCTGGTCCCAGCTAACCTCAGATCGTTGGGTCCTCCGCACGGTGGAAGCTGGATACCACCTCCAGTTTATTTCAACCCCCCACTCCCACTCTCCCTACCCGTCCCTCTTCAAGGACCCCTCTCTCGAGCAAGTCCTCTTACAAGAGTCCAGGCGCTCCTAAAACTGAGGGACATAGAGGAGGTGCCAGAAGACATGAGGGGCAGGGGTTCTATTCCCGCTACTTCTTAATCCCCAAGGCAAAGGGAGGTCTACAACCAATCCTAGACCAGCAAGAACTCAACAAATTCCTGATAAAGCTGAAGTTCTGCATGGTATCCTTGGGGACCATCATCCCATCCCTGGATCCGGGAGACTGGTATGCCGCCCTCGATATGAAGGACGCTTATTTCCACATCGCCATTTATCCACCACACAGACGGTACTTCTGTTTTGTGGTCAACCACCAACACTTTCAGTTCACGGTACTTCCCTTCGGCCTTTCTACAGCTCCAAGGGTCTTCACCAAATGCATGGCTGTGGTAGCTGCCTCCCTCCGGCGTCGTCAAGTACACGTCTACCTGTATCTCGACGATTGGCTCATTCGTGGGACTTCCCAGTCACAAGTATCGCAGCACCTGTGCATCGTCAGAGACCTCTTCGGGAGCCTAGGCCTCATGATCAACACAGAAAAGTCTACTCTGACACCCATGCAGAGAATAGACTTCATCGGAGCTGTTCTGGACTCCAATCTGGCCAGAGCCTGCCTCCCCCAGTCACATTTCAAACGATGGCTTCAATAATTCGAAGTCTTCAATCCTTTCCGACAACGTTGGTGCACATTTGCCTCAGCCTAATAGGTCACATGGCCTCCTGCACCTTCGTGACCAAGTACGCGAGGTTACATCTCCGTCCCTTCCAAACCTGACTGGCTTCAGTATACCATCCACACAGAGACAGTCTGGATTCAGTGCTCACTATCCCCAGGAAGGTTCTCGACTCCCTCACTTGGTGCTTAGACCACTCTCTGGTTTGCGCAAGAATGCCATTGCACCCACCGCAACCCTCGGTGGCCCTAATCAAAAATGCGTCATCTCTGGGTTGGGGTGCCCACCTCGGGAGCCTTAACACTCAAGGCCTCTGGTTGCCCCAGGAACTGGCCCTGCACATCAACGTGAGGGAGCTGAGAACGGTCCGTCTAGCATGCCAGGTGTTTCGGGACCACCTACAAGGCCGTTGTGTGTCAGTGTTCACGGACAACACAACGGCCACGTTTTACATAAACAAGCAGGGCGGAGCACACTCCTCCCTCCTTTGTCAAGAAGCCATTCGCCTCTGGGACTTTTGCATAGCCCACTCTATCAATTTGGTAGTGTCTTTTCTCCCAGGAGTCCAGAACACTCTCTGGCAGATCACCTCAGCAGGTCCTTCCTGTCTCACGAGTGGTCGATATGCCCGGACATTATCCATTCTGTTTTCTGGAGGTGGGGCTTTCCCCACATAGACCTCTTTGCCTCTCGAGAGAACAGGAAATGCCAGGTGTTCTGCTCCTTCCAAGGACACTCCCTGGGCTCCCTCTCAGACGCTTTCCTGATCCCGTGGAAGAGGCACCTACTTTATGCCTTCCCACCGTTTCCGCTCGTCCACAGAGTCCTACTCAAGCTCCGCAGGGACAGAGCCCACCTGATCCTCATTGCTCCAGCATGGCGAAGGCAGCATTGGTAGACCCTGTTGTTCGACCTCTCAGTGGCAGACCCCATCCCCCTGCCGCTCTGGCCTGACCTTATAACACAGGACTTCGGCAGGCTTCACCATCCGGACCTGCAATCCCTTCATCTCACGGCATGGCTGCTGTGTGCTTGAGCCAGTTTGAGTTGCGTTGCTCTGCCTCGGTTTAACAGGTGCTCTTGGGCAGTAGGAAGCCTTCCACGAGGACGACATATCTCGCCAAGTGGAAGCGTTTCTCCTACTGGTGTGCTCAGAATAACTTAGTCCCCAGACAGGTATCTGTCCCCACTGTACTGGATTACCTATGGTCCCTGAAAGAGCAGGGCCTGGCGGTCTCTTCTATAAAGGTGCATTTGGCAGCTATTTCCGCCTTCCACCCAGGGGAAAGTGGCAGTTCAATCTTTTTCTCACCCCATAGTTTCCAGGTTCCTTAAGGGATTGGAGCTGTTGTACCCTCAAGTCAGACGTCCGACCCCTACCTGGGATCTAAACCTGGTGCTAGCCAAGCTTATGGGTGCCCCTTTTGAGCCTCTGGCCACCTGCTTGCTGCTGTACCTCTCCTGAAAGACAGCCTTCCTTGTCGCTATCACCTCGGCAAGACGAGTATCGGAGCTTCGGGCTTTGACAGCGGATCCTCCATATACGGTATTCCACAAGGACAAGGTACAGCTGCGACCGCACCCCTCTTTCCTCCCTAAGGTGGTGTCTGCCTTTCATGCCAATCAAGACATCTTTCTCCCAGTCTTTTTCCTGAAGCCGCACTCATCGCATCGGGAACAAAAACTGCATACCTTGGATGTCCGCAGGGCTCTCGCCTTTTATATCAAGAGGACCAGACCCTTCCGATGTTTGCCTCAGCTCTTTGTAGCGGTGGCAGACCAGATGAAAGGCATGCCAGTCTCTTCCCTAAGAATTTCATCTTGGGTGACATGCTATGAATTGGCTCACATTCCGGCTAGCCATTTCACCGCCTATTCTACTCAGGCGCAAGCCTCATCTGCTGCTTTCCTGGCCCATGTCCCCATGCAGGAAATATGTCGCGCTGCTACTTGGTCATCGATTCACACCTTTGCCTCACATTACACATTAGTTCAGCAGTCCAGAGCCGATGCAGCCTTTGGCTCAGCAGTTTTGCATTCTGCAACGTCTCACTCCGACCCCACCGCCTAGATAAGGCTTGGGAATCACCTAATTGGAATCGATATGAGCAAGCACTCGAAGAAGAAAAGATGGTTACTCACCTTTTGTAACTGTTGTTCTTCGAGATTTGTTGCTCATATCCATTCCAAACCCGCCCTCCTTCCCCACTGTCGGAGTAGCCTGCAAGAAGGAACTGAAGGGTGGCTGGGTCGGCAGGGGTATATATCCAGCGCTATAGCAGTGCCACTCCAGGGGGCGACCCAGCCGACCCACCGAGTGTTGCTAGGGTAAAAATCTTCTGACGAGCGTGCATGCGGCGCGCACACACCTAACTGGAATGGATATGAGCAACATCTTGAACAACCGTTACAAAGGTGAGTAACCGTCTTTTATTGAGTACAATATTTTAGTACATAATAACTTGCCTTCCAAGGCCTGAAAAAGCAAGATATAAGTGCTATAGCTAATAATGGAGAGTCTCCCAGGATGTGTTTAAAAGAAAAATTGGGATTTTAAAATTAAACTTGACAAAGCTTTAAAAAATATACTGTAGAGGACAATCATGCGCTGGCAGAGAGACAGACTTGAGCGACCAAAGAAGATTTAGAGAAGGAAAAAAAGCTGTGCTTCTGTTAATGGGATACAGGGCTAGAGCTAAAGCAGTGGGTGGAATTAACACTCGAAAGTCACTTGGGCCCTGATTCAGCAAAGGATATAAGTACATGAATAGTCCCACTGAAGTCAAAATGAAGCATGCACATTGTTGGATCAGGGTTTCAAGGTGCATCAGAGAGAAATAGCTGAACAGTCTGGATCACAAGCAGGGAAGTAAAATATTAGCTGCATAGTGGAGATCTTGAGAGATGACATACCCTCCTGAATGGCCAAGAAATTTCAATAAACTTGTCTTCCGTTTTTTCTTGCATACCTTTTTCTGATGACGTGCTACTGGACTGGCTCACGATTTTTAGCTGCTTCCCAAACATTTAGATCAGTAGATTTGTGTCTGGGTTAATGAACCAAGTCTGAGTAATGAGACTCACAAATGAGGGGGTGGATCTCTCCTTTTCTTTGCATTCAGAGTAATAACTGGACCTGGAAAGGTTTGGGTGGGTTTTTTAGTCACATACACTGTGACCTAAACAACAGGATGCTATTAACAAAAAGTTAAGGCATGTACAGAATTGTACGTGCCCTTCCTCCCCCCCAAAAAAGGGTAACTTATGAGCTACTGCTCTGCCTAAATTACCTTTGTGCTGCCAGGCTGTGAGAAGGGGGTGGGAAATTAACAAAAAGCCCTGGCCAAATAAGTGCACCTACATTGTTCCCAGAGACTACCAAATTGAGGCTCTGGTGGACCACCAGAGGGAGTGAGCTTCAAATGCTAAGGCCTTCCCCTGAGAGAGCTCTGGCCTGGGTCCTGGAAAATATAGTCTGACTCAGGTGTTCATGCAGCCTAGTCCTGTCTTAATTGCTGTGATGGTATGGGGTGAATTACAGGCCATTCAGGGCTCTGAAGATTGTAAGCAACATCTAAAATTGTATCAGCAAATCAACAGGTAGCCAGAGCAGAGATCAGAAGGAGCAAAGGAATGTGTTCATAACAACCTACCCCATTCAGAAAGCAGGCTTCGGGTGACCTTAAAGGGTAGCCTTAAGAGTATGGTGCAGCAGTTGAGCTTAGAGATGCAAAGTATGAGAGAATGATTGTGAGGCCTGTGCTAGAGAGGTAGGAAAGATGGGTAGCCAAAGATGAGGGAGCAAAGGCAGGATAGGCCCCAATAACTATCAGAAATATCTAGCATTGATACATCCAGTAGAATGCAGAGACTACAAACAGTTGTGGCAGTAGGCAGGTGTATCTCAATAGATTGCTGCCTCCACCAATTCCACGAAAACTGTTCCCCAGCGATGAGCACCTACCACTGTCTTGTCCAGGTAAAGTCAGATCCAAGTTTCTTTCAGCCAGATATGCCTCTCATACAGTGGGAGAGTAATAAGACTGTAGAATTCAGCTGAATTCAATATTTTACTACCTATGGTTACACTGCGTGTTTTAAGAATGATCACCTACATTTAGTGACCTAGTAAGACACTTCGGAATAATACATGGTGTTATGTATGATATCAGCACTGCAGAGTAAATCTAAGAAACAGTGTGAGAACTGTTTATAGACTAGGTCCTAGGATATGTTTCTCAGGGTAGAGGTGCTGGAGTAGAGGATCCCAGTCTATTGGCCTCAGAAAAACTATGCTTTGAAATAAGCTCCTCCAAGTTGCTATTCTACTTTCAACTCAGAATCTCATCCTTGCAGCTGTGTGGAACTAGCACACAGTATTCAAAAAGGAATTTGAGATGCTGTATCTGTCTGCATTCTGCAAGTTGATCTTTCCTTTGTAAAGTGAAATGCCATCACACACAGTTCTAATGTCAGCTGATGACTCCCATGCTATGACTGGGCTTCCTCAAAACAGCCGTGTAATGGCTTTTTGTCTAATCACTGAAGGAGATGTAATGTTCTAAACAAATACTTGATCTTAGGGCTTTCATACAGGGTACTGTGGTTAGGAAACTGCACCATAAAGTTTTCATTCTATTCCAGCTTCTTTATTTCTTCCTACTTGGTGTCCAGGAGAAGCTTTTTACCAGAAGTACTATTCAACGTGAAGGTCACTAGTATTACTCCCAGCTGAAATGCTGAACACAATCCACTTTCCAGCTACTAGCTGGGAAACCTACCCTATAAATCATTTTAAATCATCCCATTTATTCTGAGGATACAAGAATTTGACAGTATTAAAAATGTAGAATTGTTAAATTTAGTTTCCAGCCCAGACTTCTGTAATCAAGTCTATTATTCCACTGCAAAATGAAGTCTGGGTTCACATGACTGAATTGAAAACCATCCCTTAAAATACCATAAATGTCTAGCCATGCTGTGTAATTATGAGGAATACAATTAAATAAGAAGGGTGCTAAAAGATGTTTAGGTGCAGTTCATTCATAAAATCCGGAACTTGTAGCTGTAATTGGAGCTGGGTTTAGCTAATCACTTGTTCAGGCTTTAGAAAAACAGCCTCATTATAGGGCCATTCAGATTATTAAAAGCACCTTTATAAAAAATTTCACTGAAGTTTTTATGTAAATGTTCCCAAATGCTCCAGCATTGTGCTTGTGCCTTGTAACCAGAAAGTGAAATTAACTATAAACAAAAGTGAAACTGGCTAGTCTTGTTTCATTATTCATGCAAGATGTTGTGCAAATACATAGTGAAAAGATTTTTTTCAATATTTTTTTGAAATAATCTAAATGTAATATTAGGTTAAATTGGTTTGGTTTTAATGTATTTGTCTTCAGAGATTATAAGGCCCGAAGGAACCATAATGATCATATAGTCTGACGTCCAGCATAACATAGGCCATAGAACTTCCTGAATTAATTCCTCTTTGAACTAGAGAATATATATTAGAAAAACCTCTAATCTTGACTTTAAAATGTCCAATGATGGAGAATTCACCACAGACCCTTGGCAATGGCAGAGTCCCCTTTAAACATATATTTGGGATATATAAGTGGTTAGAAGCAATGACCACAGAATAGGTGTTACTTTTTGCTGCTTATAAGCCCAGGAGAACCATGCAAACACACACACATTCTTGTCCTGATGAGAAACTGAAAACTGCCCTCAATAATTACTTGCATTTCTGGATTTTAAAATGAAATGATAAATTCTGACACTTTTCACATAAAAACAAGCTGTTGAAAAGTGTAATGCTTATTTTAAGAACGAATGAAAAGGCTAGAGTTTTGTTGTGTTTTTTGTTTTTTGGTTTTTTTTTTTACTACTTTGGGAAATGCACCAGTAGAAAGGGTGCCTCTGGCCCCGTGCCCTCTGTTTTTTCTTACCACACATGATGGTTGCTAGAACGACCCTTTTTGCTGTACCAAGGCTTCTTTCCCAGTAGTTTGGACTTTCTCTGTTCATATTTAATATGGAGATATGCCCATCTCTTAGAACTGGAAGGGATCTTGAAAGGTCATCAAGTCCAGTCCCCTGCCTTCACAGCAGGACCAAGTACCATCCCTGACAGATTTTTTGCTCCAGATCCCAAAATGGCCCCCTCAAGGATTGAACACTCAACCCTGGATTTAGCAGGCCAATGCTCAAACCACTGATAGTTATTGCAGTCAGTGTATATAGTTCTCGGTTGTCCCTGTCGTCGAAAGACTCTTTGCCCAAGGGCTGGGTATGCCCTGGTCCCTGGGCTTCAAGCTGTGTGCCTCGTGCAGCAAGGTGATTGTCAGTGAGTGACCTGCACACTAGCTGTCTA